>NW_018480060.1:527762-669778 GCF_002113885.1 Mizuhopecten yessoensis | reverse complement strand
GTGGGGGTGGGGTGGGGTGGGGAGAGGTATGTCATATCTGTAGTCATGTCTCTGGTGCTGATAAAACACTCCTTATTTATCATATCTATAATATATCAGTGTCTCTTGTGTTCACCTTTCCTCTTCCAGTGCTAAAACCATCGTCCATCTTTACCAAACGTATCCCAGAATAATAGGTAATGACCACAATGAGCCAGATTCCTATGTCTCCCTCCTATACTTAGCAACTCAATGTCCGTAGAACATTACCATAGGCATGTAATGGTCCCAAATGGTAGCAGGTCCATTAGGCCTTTTGATTCACAATTACACAAATCGCTGGTCATTTCCCAGCTGCTGGTCATCGAGATATAACTCCTGGCTAGGGAATACAATCTGTCTGTGTGGCCATCTCATCATACTCATTAAAAAGCAGCAGGCTTTATTTGGAGGTTAGTGGTCTGTGGAGAAATCAGCCGTCACCACACCGATGGATTGACATGGCTTTATGGAGTACATATACAGAAGAATGGTGATTTTATGTTGCATTTATTGGTAACAAGTGACCTCATCAGGACACATCCACCTGACATAAAGACTTGTCACAAACAAGCAAAGTCCTCTACTGGCTGTGTCTGTTTGTCCTTATAGGGGCTCTACAGGGTGTGGTTCATGGACTACAAGTCCTCTACTGGCTATGTCTAAGGTTGTTCTTGTAGGGGGTCTACAGGGTGTGGTACTCCCCTACTGGCTGTGTCTGGGTTGTCCTTGTAGGGGCTCTACAGGTTGTGGTACTCCCCTACTGGCTGTGTCTGGTTTGTCCTTGTAGGGGGTCTACAGGGTGAGGTACATGGACTACAAGTCCTCTACTTGGTGTGTCTGGTTTGTTCTTGTAGGGGCTCTACAGGGTGTGGTACTCCCCTACAGGCTGTGTCTGGTTTGTCCTTGTAGGGGCTCTACAGGGTGAGATACTCCCCTACTGGTTGTGTCTGGTTTATCATTGTAGGGGCTCTACAGGTTGTGGTACATGAACTACAGATATCCCGCCCCCCCCTCCTATTGGTTGTGTTTGGTTGGTCCTTGTAGGGGATATACAGGGTGTGGTATTCCCCTACTGGTTGTGTTTGGTTGGTCCTTGTAGGGGATCTACAGGGTGAGATACTCCCCTACTGGTTGTGTCTGGTTTGTCCTTGTAGGGGCTCTACAGGGTGTGGTACTCCCCTACTAGCTGTGTCTGGTTTGTCCTTGTAGGGGTCTACCCAGTGAGTTACATTGACTATAGGTCCCCTACTGGCTGTGTCTGGTTTGTCCTTGTAGAGACTCTACAGGGTGTGGTACTCCCCTACTGGCTGTGTCTGGTTTGTCCTTGTAGGGACTCTACAGGGTGTGGTACTACCCTACTGGCAGTGTCTGGTTTGTCCTTCTAGGGTGTCTACAGGGTGAGATACTCCCCTACTGGTTGTGTCTGGTTTATCCTTGTAGGGGCTTTACAGGGTGTGGTACTACCCTACTGGTTGTGTCTGGTTTGTCCTTGTAGGGGCTCTACAGGGTGAGATACTCCCCTACTGGCTGTGTCTGGGTTGTCCTTGTAGGGGCTCTACAGGGTGTGGTACTCCCTTACTGGTTGTGTCTGGTTTGTCCTTGTAGGGGCTCTACAGGGTGAGATACTCCCCTACTGGCTGTGTCTGGGTTGTCCTTGTAGGGGCTCTACAGGGTGTGGTACTCCTTTACTGGCTGTGTCTGGTTTGTCCTTGTAGGGGCTCTACAGGGTGAGATACTCCCCTACTGGTTGTGTCTGGGTTATCCTTGTAGGGGCTTTACAGGGTGTGGTACTCCCCTACTGGCTGTGTCTGGTTTGTCCTTTGAGGGGCTCTACAGGGTGTGGTACTCCCCTACTGGTTGTGTCTGGTTTGTCTTTCTAGGGGGTCTACAGGGTGAGATACTCCTCTACTGGTAGTGTCTGGTTTGTCCTTGTAGGGGATATACAGGGTGTGGTATTTCCCTACTGGCTGTGTCTGGTTTGTCCTTGTAGGAGATATACAGGATGAGATACTCCCCTACTGGCTGTGTCTGGTTTGTCCTTGTAGGGGCTCTACAGGGTGAGGTACTCCCTTACTGGCTGTGTCTGGGTTGTCCTTGTAGGGGATATACAGGGTGTGGTATTCCCCTACTGGTTGTGTCTGGTTTGTCCATGTAGGGGCTCTACAGGGTGTGGTACTCCCCTACTGACTGTGTCTGGTTTGTCCTTTTAGGGGATATACAGGGTGAGATACTCCCCTACTGGCTGTGTCTGATTTGTCCTTGTAGGGGCTCTACAGGGTGTGGTATTCCCCTACTGGCTGTGTCTGGTTTGTCCTTGGAGGGGCTCTACAGGGTGAGATACTCCCCTACTGGTTGTGTCTGGTTTGTCCTTGTAGGGGCTCTACAGGGTGTGGTACTCCTTTACTGGCTGTGTCTGGTTTGTCCTTGTAGGGGCTCTACAGGGTGTGGTACTCCTTTACTGGCTGTGTCTGATTTGTCCTTGTAGGGGGTCTACAGGGTGTGGTACTCCCCTACTGGCTGTGTCTGGTTTGTCCTTGTAGGGGCTCTACAGGATGTGGTACTCCTTTACTGACTTTGTCTGGTTTGTCCTTGTAAGGGCTCTACAGGGTGTGGTACTCCTCTACTGGCTGTGTCTGGTTTGTCCTTGGAGGGGCTCTACAGGGTGTGGTACCCCCCTACTGGTTGTGTCTGGTTTGTGCTTCTAGGGGGTCTACAGGGTGAGATACTCCTCTACTGGTAGTGTCTGGTTTGTCCTTGTAGGGGATATACAGGGAGTGGTATTCCCCTACTGGTTGTGTCTGGTTTGTCCTTGTAGGGGCTCTACAGGGTGAGATACTCCCCTACTGGTTGTGTCTGGTTTATCCTTGTAGGGGGTCTACAGGGTGTGGTACTCCTTTACTGGCTGTGTCTGGTTTGTCTGTGTAGGGGCTCTACAGGGTGTGGTATTCCCCTACTGGTTGTGTCTGGTTTGTCCTTGTAGGGGATATACAGGGTGAGATACTCCCCTACAGGTTGTGTCTGGTTTATCCTTGTAGGGGCTCTACAGGGTGTGGTACTCCTTTACTGGCTGTGTCTGGTTTGTCTGTGTAGGGGCTCTACAGGGTGTGGTATTCCCCTACTGGTTGTGTCTGGTTTGTCCTTGTAGGGGATATACAGGGCGAGATACTCCCCTACTGGTTGTGTCTGGTTTATCCTTGTAGGGGGTCTACAGGGTGAGATACTCCCCTACTGGCTGTGTCTGATTTGTCCTTGTAGGGGGTCTACAGGGTGAGATACTCCTCTACTGGTTGTGTCCGGTTTGTCCTTGTAGGGGCTCTACAGGATGTGGTACTCCTTTACTGACTGTGTCTGGTTTGTCCTTGTAAGGGCGCTACAGGGTGTGGTACTCCCCTACTGGCTGTGTCTGGTTTGTCCTTGTAGGGGGTCTACAGGGTGAGATCCTCCTCTACTGGTTGTGTCCGGTTTGTCCTTATAGGGGCTCTACAGGATGTGGTACTCCTTTACTGACTGTGTGTGGTTTGTCCTTGTAAGGGCGCTACAGGGTGTGGTACTCCCCTACTGGCCGTGTCTTGGTTGTCCTTGTAGGGGCTCTACAGGGTGTGGTACTCCCCTACTGGTTGTGTCCTGTTTCTCCTTGTAGGGGCTCTACAGGGTGTGGTACTCCCCCACTGGTTGTATCGTGTTTGTCCTCGTAGGAGATCTACAGATTGTGGTACATGAACTACAGATCCTCTACTAGCTGTGTCTGGTTTGTCCTTGTAGGGGGTCTACAGGGTGAGGTATATGGACTACAAGTCCTCTACTGGTTGTGTCTGGATTGTCCTTGTAGGGGCTCTACAGGGTGAGATGCTCCCCTACTGGTTGTGTCTGGTTTGTCCTTGTAGGGGCTCTACAGCATGTGGTACTCCCCTACTGGCTGGGTCTTGTTTGTCCTATGGGGGGTCTACAGGGTGTGGTACATGGACTACAAGTCCTCTACTGGTTGTGTCTGGATTGTCCTTTTAGGGGCTCTACAGGGTGAGATGCTCTCCTACTGGTTGTGTCTGGTTTGTCCATGTAGGGACTCTTCAGGGTGAGATGCTCCCCTACTGGTTGTGTCTGGTTTGTCCTTGTAGGGGCTCTACAGCATGTGGTACTCCCCTACTGGCTGGGTCTTGTTTGTCCTATGGGGGTCTACAGGGTGTGGTACTCCCCTACTGGCTGGGTCTTGTTTGTCCTATGGGGGGGTCTACAGGATGTGGTACATGGACTACAAGTCCTCTACTGGCTGTGTCTTGTTTGTCCTTTTAAGGGGTGTACATGATTAGGTACATGAACTACAGGTTCCCTACTGGCTGTGTCTGGTTTGTCCTTGTAGGGGGTCTACAGGGTGAGGTACACGGACTACAGAATCTATACTGGCTGTGTCTGAGTTTGTCCTTTTAAGGGGTGTACATGATTAGGTACATGGACTACAGGTCCCCTACTGGCTGTCTGAGTTTGTCCTTGTAGGGGGTCTACCTGGTGAGGTACATGGACTACAAGTACCCTACTGGCTGTGTCTGGTTTGTCCTTGTAGGGGGTCTACCCAGTGAGGTACATGGACTACAGGTCCCCTACTGGCTGTGTCTGGTTTGTCCTTGTAGGGGGGTAGAGCATAAAAACAAAGGTCGACTTTAAATTTTTTGGTGTGGTATATGATGTTATTAAAGTGATATTTTGTCCAGCAGAATAATATCTACTGCCAAACAGTCATCATCCTACTTTGCCTCATGGAAATAAATAATTATTACACAAACTTGCTATTCAGCTTTTCTAAACTAATTTCATTTGAAAGTCATACCTTTGGTTTACTATACTGCTATTTTAAGATATTTTCTTTGGTTAACTTGTATCTAGAAAATCACCTTCAATTAGTCATTCTCGATTTTTACCAAGTTCTCAGGTCAGAAATGGGAGAAAAAAAGTGTCAATCAATATGTAGGTAAAAACCATTCTGGCAATAGATCTTAAAAAGATAAACAAAATAATAAGATTTATGATTGGTTATGATAGTCAACGATGTTTTCCAATTCACTATTTCTAAAATATAAAGAACTATACCAGTATGACAGGTTTGTTGTTATTATATAAAAATCACATTTCCCAAGTTAGGAAAAACAACTCGATATGCTTCTCAGGATGATAAGTCAAGCATGTTCAATGCCAAAATGTGCTAAGCTTACTTCATCCGATGAGGAGAAGGGTTTTATTCTGTAGGGTGACTTCATTTCACAAATTTTGATTTTTATAAATTACTCTCATAAAGAAAATGTTGTTAAGAGTTGATAATGTTGGAGGTTGGTAGATTATATCCTGGACACCAAAATGTCAAGGTAATGGTTGTGAGAGTTACCTCCCCTTGTATGTTTTCTTTACAAATTGCAAGGAAAATCTTACTGCAAGGTTTGCAAGACTTGATACGAACAGACATGCTTACATGTCCATCCATGAAACTAAGACACGTTTCCCTTAAATCAGTTGATAGCAACTGATAAATGCTTTTGGTTACTATTCTTCAAGACAGCCATGAGATTCACTTCAAGGAACATATTATCGCAGGACAATGAACCCCTTTCACCCCTGTTACTTTAATTAACCCTTCCATTAATTGATCTGGATAAGTCCATTAAGGTTTACAGTGGTGAAAGGGTTAACCACCTACTCATTACACTTGTCATAGTCTTTATCATGTAATGATTTAATAGTGTTAATTAAGGGCTTCTTCTCTCCAGTCTCATATCCAGTGTTCACTCCAGAACAAAGACAACAAACACCAAATTTAAATATAAAACAATAATTTATTTTGAATTGTTTCAGTTTTATCACTTAAAAGGCCAGGCAACTGGTTGCACACATCAATCCGGCCAAAATTTCATTTTCCAGTGTTCACTTGACAGTTGTCATAGCAATGAACACCGACAGTTGTCATCATACCATTGTACACTGACAGAGCTGTCGTATTGGTGTACACATACATGTTACATGATGATGTACATACTTCAACAATTGTTCTCTCTGACCAACATTTTTCTGTGTTATACTGTGTACAGACCCAGTTTGTACTTATTCTGGCCCAGACAATATCTGTCCTGATCCTGGACAGTACCTATACGGGCCTGGACAGTACTCGTTCAGACCCAGGTAGTACTTATACGGTCATAACCAGCACTTGTTTAGACCCTGGACAGTACTTATACAGACTGGGACAGTACTCGTTCAGACCCAGTTTGTACTTATTCTGGCCCAGACATTATCTGTCCTGATCCTGGACAGTACCTATACGGGCCTGGACAGTACTCGTTCAGACCCAGGTAGTACTTATTCTGGCCCGGCCAATATCTGTCCAGATCCTGGACAGTACTTATACGGACCTGGACAGTACTCGTTCAGACCCAGGTAGTACTTATACGGGCCTGGACAGTACTCGTTCAGACCCAAGTAGTACTTATACGGACCGGGACAGTACTCGTTCAGACCCAGGAAGTACTTGCACGGTCCTAACCAGCACTCGTTCAGACCCTGTACAGTACTAGTTCAGACCCAGGTAGTACTTATACGGTCCTAACCAGCACTTGTTCAGACCCAGGTAGTACTTATACGGTCCTAACCAGCACTTGTTCAGACCCCAGGCAGTACTCATTAGACCCAGGCAGGACCTGGACAGCACTTGTTACCTAAGTGCACACTGGCCTAGCCAATATTAATATTATACTGTGTGCACAAACTGCAATAACTGTTGACGTGACTACAAATACAGAGCGCTTCATTGGCAACAGGATTTCCATAACAATATCAGAACCATATAGACAACATTTCATGTTCACAATAAACATACTAGTATTTCAAAGATCACCAGGCTAGCAACAGGATACACGAACTGGGGGGAGGGGGCCGAGACACAGAAGGGTAGGAGGCATTTTCTAACATGTCCCACACAGGATTGTGGTTGGTATGGGGCAATGCATGACTTGGTTTCACTACAGATATCTGGAGAATGATTACACAAAAAAATTTAACTGTACAAACAAATTGATAAAAAAGACCTATTGAGATTTTAAAAGATAATTCTACTTGTATATATAAGAAATGAAAAACTGTTAATTTGAAAAAGAAATTAAATTGCTCATGAAAATTTTATTATTACTTTTCTTTAAAAGCTTTTTGTGACATAATCAATATGTTTTGTTCACAATAACAGATTATGAATTTTATATAAGTAATTGTACAGAATTTACAACACCAAAAATGTCCATATTGATTTATAATTGCTTTTTTACATTCATGACAAAATGACAATTATGTTGTGTAGATTTTTAATCCCACAGGCCAAGATTCTGGTAATTACTTATACTCATAAATACTCCAAAACAAAGGTCATCGACTCAGAAAAGCTCATTTTCCAGATAATAAGATTTCATGCATATGTCACTTTCAGGATTGAAATCATCATCAGGAAATTTCTAATATTTCTTTTTCTTGATTGCAGTATTCTAAAAGGAATTCTACACACATTTTACAGTAAAGGGAGATAACCAGATAAAATACAGTGATAGATGACACCTACATGAAGGCTGTGTTCGATTGGTTAAGGGGACTGGCTGCTAAGCCAACCATACAGAGGTGAAATTCCTGTTTGTAATTCAACAGTCATACCTTTATTACATACAAGCCTCTGAGTATGTATTCCCATCCATACTTTCTTACATTTTTCCCTCAGTCGTACTTTCCATCAACAAACAATCGCGCAGACTAACGCCCAACACACTATACTTGAACTCCACTCTCACCCAGCACACTGTAAATAACTTATCGTTCCTCTCCTCATGTTTTTCTATCTCTTCAATCTGTAGAATCAGATTCATTGAGACCACACTACAACAATCACCAGAAAATATTCAAAAATATAAATGATAATACTGAACACCGAAGTTTCTTGTAATTTTCAGATAGAACAAAATTTTCATAGATCTGACGAATCAAAAATCTGTACATTTTCTATCGATAATCATAGATCTGATATTCTCAAAATCTCTTTTTTTCTCATTTTTGCAGATTTGCAATAATGAACAATTTTGCAGCATCACTATCGTGTTTGGTTGACATGGCACAAAGTATGCAAGCATGGATTAGTTTGTTGTTTATTTTGGGGGACAAAAATTAAAATCCTGCAGAAAAACCCCTTTAAAGTACATGTATCAATAAATAAACATCCCCTGTACTATTTATATCCATTATTCCAGTATGAATGTCAAATCTCTTTTTATCAATATTCATACATGTGATATCAAAGCTCGTATCCCTACCATTCTTATTTGTAATTCCAGTAACAGTATTTATACACCTCGTATCAATAGTCATAGATATGATGTCAACAGTCATACTCCTGCTATTATTATTATTCATAAATCCATAATGAATATTCATAGGTCTGATATCAATATTCATAGGTCTGATGTTAATATTCACATATCTGCTATTGCTATTCATTCATAATCCAAGAATGAATATTCATAGATCTTATATCCATATTCATAGATCTGCTGTAAATAAATAAATCGTTATACTTGAATATTTTCTGATGATTTGTTGTGGCGAGTCTGGCGTAAAATTCTCTCAAGGTATGGTATGTTATACAGAATATACACGCAACAATTGTATCACATTTCGAAGTTTATATATATATTTATATATAATATAATAATGATATTGATAATATTACATTTGTATTGTCATGACTTAGAGCACATTAATATTACATCGCAATATATATATAGGACATACACAGAGTAGGTCACGACACGGTGGCCTACATTGTCTCAAGGGTAGATAACTCTTCTCCCACAACACAGCACTTTGTTAAATGTTCGTCCTATCTCAATAGTGATGGGAGTCGGGTCAAACCTTGATTTACAAAAAGTCAAATAAATGCTTTAAAAACAGGACTTATTTCAACACACTGGTCCATCTCATGTTCCTTTCTTTCCCATCTCATTAATATTCATTCACATGTAACAAGGACTTTGTTTCCCATCTCAATAATATTCATTCAACAAGTCCCAAGGACTTTCAAAGATAGAAAACAAAAATGATTGTTGTCAACAAAATAAACATCCTTTGGTTGAAAGCTGAATTGAACAAAACATTGCGTAAGTTTGTATATTTCCATGGAAACGATACCCTGAAACACATGGTCATCACATGACTCAAACTGAGAAAGTCAAAACTAATCTGTTTATTCCTTGACACCAAAAACATTAAGCCTTCATGATAACACACTACTTATATAAAGTTGTGATCTCTTGTGTCCGGAGCAATGTAACGTGACTCCTACGAACATCACACTGTTGTCACTGACAGTAAGGGATTGTACGTTTTACCCTCAGGCACACGACTCCCATGGGCTAGCATCTCCTGCACAGTTGTGAAATCATCAAATACTTTCTTGCCCTTGTGTTTCATCATCTTACGGTGACCTAACTCTACTACATTCACCTCCTTTTTCTCTTCAGTTTCTTTCAGAGTTTCCATTTTAGCTTTCATCATGAGTTCCCTGCGTTTTTTATGGTCTTTAGATCTTTCTAGATGTCGTTTTTTGTCCTCTTTAGACCAATAACGTCCAGTCTTTAACTCACTCATTGCATCATCATCTGTTGTCATCCCACATCGCTCTTCAGAAATCTTTTTTGCTCTTTCCTTGAGCATCTTATTTCTGATTGGTCGCCTTGTGATATAGCGTGTGCCATCAGGGCGACGCTTTACAACCCATTCCATTTCACCACTACCCGGGGGCGTGGCATTGCCAGGTGACTGGCCACTAGGTGGCAGTCCGTGTGTGGACCCACTGCCACTTGAAGCATATGGTCCAGTATTACGTGGCCGTTTCTGGTCCATCTGTTGCTGAAAGAGTTTCTGCTGTATTTGAATCGTGTGCTGCAGGTTGGCTTGGTTTGTGTACATCACATCTGCGTATTTCATGTACAAGTCCTGTAGGGACTCGCCCATTTTGTTTTTCTGTTGTTCTTGCAGTAGTGGTGTACCAGTAGGCACAGAGTCTGATGGAGTATTTGCCGCTAAAAAGGTGTCCTCACTAGAACTCTCGTGAGACCTACAGGGAGTCTGTGTTTGTTTTTCTGTATCACTAAAGGAAGTCATTGTGGGGGCACTAGGGATGGGGGCTAAACACAGCATGGAGTTTTTGAATCCTTTCTCCCCCTCATCCGAGGTTTGATTAAGTTCGAGAGTGAGCGGAGTGCTACGACAGCTCTCCCCTGTGTTATAAGCACTTGTTGTCGACGCGTCACGGTCGCCTTTATCCGAGGATGCCTGACCACCAATTGTCAGCCCCTTTATAGAGGGCAGCGTGTCCTTTCTACCGATATTGTCTATTTGGTCATATAATTGCACATGTTTCATAAATTCGAGACGTGTTCCCATACGGGGCACAATTCTGGGACTACGATATGGTGTTTGGTCACGAGGACTCTGTGGCTTGGACTGGTCACGCATGCGAGCGTTTGCGAGTTCCTGACACTCGAGTTGTATGTCCTCCATCTCCTTGTTGAGGATGGCCAACTCTTGTTCTATACTGCTCTGAGAATCCTTCCTCACCAGCACCTCATCACCACGCAGCTCCCCACACCGACGTGCCAAGTCCTCGCGAAATCTCTCACACACATCCGGAGGGATCATCTGTACCATGCCTTCCTGGTCCACCACCTCTGTCGACAGGAAGCTCTCGTCGCTGTAATGCTGCTCGTCCTTCAGGTGCTTGTAATTTGGGCGGAATTTTGATGTAGCTGCTGGAGAATTGGTAAACTCCGACTCGTACACATCCTGTAACAGAGAATATATCTATATTAGCTTTGTCGAGAGATACACACAAACACAGTACACTAATTAACTTTTGATATCAAAGCAGTTTCTACATTTGAGTTGTTTCATTTTAATGTTTTTTCTAAATACTGTATCCTTAATTTTTATCATCACAGCAACTCTAAGATAAGGCTATATTTCATTAAGACATGTTTCTGACCCTGTAAACATCAAGACTGGATCAGCGTTTATTTCTGATAAAACGGACCACAGAAATCATGTTACAGACATAAAGTAAATTATCATGTTGTGACAAGACTAATTTTTCATACTATACAAATGATGTTTAATAATGCCCTTGTTTAAAAGATTTACTAGCGTGGAGCTGACAGAGTTAAGTATATGTACACAAGGTACACGAAACCATTCATAACACCGGTGTGAGTCAGAAACAACCCAAGCTAACTGACCAATGACAATCTGCTCGGTACTACGTATGTAAATCAGGTGAGTGAGGATGGCGTTTTTTGCGTGTTGTTCCGTGTTAGGTGTCGCCACATGTCCTCCTCGCCCGACTACGGTGACGAGATTGGTGACGGAGATAGTGATGTTTCATCAGAAATGTTAATGAGTATGGTAATGAGTGCTTGTGTAGATCTAGCATCACTAATCACCATGGTTACACCACATCAAACAACTTGAGGTGTGGCTAAATTAGACACAGTCTACATATTTACATGCAAAATTAAATATGTACATACATATATACAATCTATACACATATATCATGCATGTTTGGACTATTGTAAGGAAACATTCCCAAAATTTGAGCATGAACTAGATACATTAAACTTTGATTCGGGTTCATTTTAGTGTTTTTTTTAATATTTTAGGAGATTTAATGTTCTAACAGATATACACACAAGCTACACATGTACAACATGTTATTATACATCACTTAGCATTTGGCCACATATAAATTCATGAACTGACCATTTTGTACTTATTTGTGGGGACAATAGTTCATCTTTTACTCAACGAGGACAACATATGAAGTATAGGTACCAATAATCAACAATACCTTATAATGACAAAAGGTCAGTCTTTCTGCCCGAATAAATTTCTCTTTTACTAATACAAACGTCTATATATCTTACAAACCATCATACAGATATCATACAAAGTTTGGCATCTTCATGATAGCAATATTTACCTGTATATTTTCTGAGTGTAAAGATATATGACATTAAGTTAGTGGTTGTGGTTTCCCAGATTGACCCGACATTATCAGGCTAGAATACTGTATTACTGTGGCTTAGACAGGATATCTTAATGTTTTCACTCCGACTTTTAACTTGTGAGATGGAATCTGTCTCTGTATCAAAAGGAACAGGTGAGCAGAGTGAAGCAGCTATCTGTTGTGTCTGATACAGCCCAGACCACACTTCCTTTGATGTTTAGATACAGTTTCATCAAACCATTATATATCTATGGGTTTACAGTGATACATATCAAGAACCCTTAAAAACGAGGAGTTATCGGAGAAGAAATATTTCCACTTTGCGGTATGATAAATGATTGTATGAAAACCTATCCCAGGAAATCCTAAAACAAATTTATTTTTGGCAAAAAAAATTAGGCCTTTTTTATGTCTGGCGTTTCCTGTATTTACATGTCATTTTGAAAGAAAACCCCAGCATAACTATGCCGTTACTTGGTACATGATCCAATTTCTGTATTTCATGTGTAGAATTAAACCTGATTTCTCAATTTCATTCTTGCTTAAGGCTGATTAGCCCCACACAGCCACAATCAGAGTTGAGGAATTTCTCCGTTTTATCTACTATCCCCTCGTACAATGGAAATGTATCTGCTTGATTTTCGTATTTGTCAAAAGTTTAGGACACAGATTTGTGGCATATCCATCCATCACTAAGACGTATCTGGCCTTATCTAATGCAAAACAAGAAATTATCTTACAGACCAACCCATTTTACCTGACCTAATTCAATCAAAGTCAAAACACTTTGGTATCAACTTCAAATAACGACAATTTTCCACATTTAAATTCAAATCTTCACGTCTCCCAGGTGACTTCATTCTCTAACCAACACTAATAACCTCACAGATCTTGTCTGAGTTTTCAAATTTGGGCTTTTCTCACCAAGTCTAAGTTCAAAATTGTCTCCAAATAAAGCATTAGTGTAGATCACAGAAGTATCCAATGCCAGTTTTTTTCCAATAAAACATTCTTTTGAAATTGAAAACGACAAAAGTTTTAACCCAATAATCATGAATAGATGTATGAACAGTTTTGTAAAGTAAGCATTTTTTTGTAAAGCTAGTAATTTTTTTAAAGAAAGTATCACATAAATGATTAATTTACTTATTTAAAGATACCAACTGCTGGAAAATGTGATAACTGAATGATACACTGTTTGAAAAGTCTTAATTTGATAGAAAAACTGTATCATGCAATAATATCTGTAAGAGGTGCGATTGATATTAAGCAAAGGAAACAATATCCCACGTACACAAAGACAGGATCAAAGCGAGGGACAGGTGTGTTTTACCTGGCTTACCTGTCCCACAACAGGCGGCCGTTTGTCACCCATCAGGTAGATCATTATATAGCACATTAAATTCATTGAAACATTACAAACTGAATCAAAATATTTATATTCTGAAATTACAGCTGTACAATGTGTCTCGGTTCAGTAAGTAAACACGACCTATCAAAAGCAACATACCGAGACTGGCGACTTTGATCGGGAAAAAAATAGCACCACAATAGTTACTGGATTTTTTTTTTGATGAAAAAATAACATCAAAATTTAAATGGTGTCATGGTGATTTGACAATTAGACTATATTAGTATTGGCCTCTGGTAGATAGGGACTGCCTCACTTCCAAACATGCTGCCCCCATTGATCGCTCGTCTGTTACTACTACGTTGCCGTACTATCATCTTAGCGTCAAAATGTCCCACGTTTTCTATGAAACTACTCCAATTTGTTCTGTCTGATACCAAATTTACCATCCTTTCAATTTTTTCTCATGTAACAAATTTATTTTATAACCTCGTATAGTGATTTGGAAATAACACTTACTAGCTTGGATTCCTTCAATTGATAAATCAGATGTCTTCACAACAGACTATCAGATCTATTTTCAGAGATGTAATATTCATTATTTAATGGTAATTGAACAAATTAATTTTTAAATTATGATACCAGCCAGACAATGCCATCAATCAAAGTGATTTTTGTCACTAAAATCTTGGATTTCATAAACAGCCACATCTATTTGGCAAACAGCTGATTACAATGACAAAATGTAGTTTTAAAAAGAATCAAAGTCAGTTACGAAGTATTTCTAATCAATAAACTGAGAAACGATTCTGTGATTCATGTAATTAATAAACAAAACTCTATGATATTGTAATAACTGACAGCTGGGCATTGCTACCATAGGACACGTGACGGTGACAAGAATCAGATACTGTGAAAGCAGAGATTTTCGCTTTGTGGAAATGCTCATGTTTTTCGTATTGAGTAAACTAATGCAAAAATCCACTCGTAAATATTAGATTATATATACCCAGTATAGAATATATAGATTTCGAAACCATTTTCTCACCGCTAACAGTTTCAAGAGTCATAACGTGAACATTTCCACGTGCAAGAATTAAAAAAAACATGTACCTGTTCTGAACTCTCCTCATTCCTTAAACTTTCGTCGGTGCGGCCCACACCGCTGTCCTTTTCGTGTTTGTGGAGTGAGTTTTCTGTGGTAGCCGTATCCGTTGTTCCGCCTTCCTCGTCAAAATGACCCTGTCAAAACAAACACAACTTTATAACGAATGTTGGAATATTATTCAAATCTAACATTTTCTAGGAGCATCGTATTGGTTAAAAACGAGACAATGTGAAAAACTGACCATGTTTTTTTAATTTTTTCTACTTGTCCATTTGTTGAAGTATTTCAGCATATATAAAATATTACAACTGGCAGACCTTTTACCTATCTAGATAACTAATTCATTATCCTCCTAACGGTTTTAACACCATTATTCCACACAGTATTATATGTCCGAGGTTTTCAACCATTATTTGAATCCTTAAAATAGATTTTGTCCCTCAGCCATCAGCGATAGCTATTCCAGTCCAGGATGTAACAGTAACAATTTTATACGTCAAAATTACATGCAGCTATTCCTTTCTTAATTCATAATTATTCAAATAATTTAAAAGAAGGGTATTTATTCTTCAATTATCTATATAAAAGATGCCATCATCAAAATTAATAGGACTAATCATATCGTAAAACTCCAGAGCCATTTATTAGCAATCTGTTCAAAGTAACACAATGCATTTCAATAATCATAAAATTCATTTTATTATTATATCACATTCATAAAAAGCTAGCATGCTACATAAAATATTGAGTATCATGCAAACGTGATAAAAACAAGGACGTATTTAACAGTTCACACAAATGGTAAGTGACAATGAAGTATGTCTCGGTAATAAAGATGTGTCGGTAAAGGCGACACCGATTACACCACACACTGTCACAATCATCATCATCACATTCATAATCAAAGCAGCGTTATTACAGCTTCTACAAAAAGACAAACAAAATGTACCCTTAAATCATAACAGAATCTAGAGAAAATTACAAACCATTTTTCTTCGTCGACGATTTTTAAAATATGAAGAGATCCCTTGCACAGGCAGAATTTTCATGGGTGCTGTTACAGTAAGATCCCAATGTGTACAAGTTTAACCGTTACTTCCGAGATCTACAGCAGTAGTGACGGAAGAGGTCTGATATTTGATGAAACATCAAAGATGATGTCTAGTTAGAGCTGTCATTTAACTTTCAAATTAGTGCAGGGTGCCCTGGGGCACGGTGGTGACAATACATAGCAGTGCTCTATCGCCTACACCCTGTAGTTTTACAGGAGAAGAAGGCCAGAGTCGGGACACTCCAGGGCATACAATATCCATATCTTTTCAAATCTGGTTTTCCATTTTTTTTTGTTAATATTTCAAAGCAGCAGAGATAATGTAAAGACATGGAGAATTAGACCTGATGATTGGCCGGGATTGATTTCTTTTAAATAGGGAACAATGGATTGCATAACCATGAATTTTTTTTTTATTGATCTTTTCATCAATATGATACTTTGACAAAGAAACAGTTTTCATAAAAGGCATAAAAAGGATAATACCACATAGTCATAAGCCTGTGGGGAGATTTGACATCAAAGGGCTGGGATCCTGTTCTTTCTCACCTCTCCTGAGAAACAGCTAATGAACACCCAACCCTAGGGAGTCAGATAAACACTGGGGCAAGCTGTCCTGGGTCATTACTGATTCATATTTCGTAGCCGTATCTCTTAATATTTCACAATAGCCAATGCTCTAACAATTCAGTCCTAATTTAATTGGCTCTGAACGGACAATATCAGAGATATGACCGTTCATCTACAACCAATATTCGACATTTACATGTCATTTATCTCCTGGGTCAATTAAGTTCAATTTATTTATTTGTTTTCACTTTTTATGTCGCTCTTTGATCTAACAGCGTCATTGATGAATGATCAGTGTACCTTACAGAAAGTGAAACCAAACAATGATTCATACTATAAATAATTTACACTCATTAGGCGTGCCCGGCTGACATATGAATCATTAAAACATCTATATAAACACTGCAGTTTCACTTAAATAGATTTATACTACACATACCACATTGATATTTCCTCATTCTTATACAATAAAACTCTCAGGGGAGCTATTGGTACACTTAACAGGTCTGAAAATAGATACGTCAGTGTAGTATACCATAAATAAGGCTTTGTCTAAAACTAGGACCATGCCGTCATCGTCACAGCCGACATAATAATGGTCGAAACATCGTCACAACCGACCTAATAATGATCGGAAAATCGTCACCTACAGATTACCACGCCGTGCCAGGGAGACAAAATCATACAAGAAAAAGATGAAATACAGAAATTAAAATATTGAAATTTTATTGCCTTATTGAAATTCAATCCATTAGCTAGGCCTATCTGAGAATCAATGTCTGGGATTTCATTCTGTATTCAAACTAATTACGTTGGCACCAATATACAAAGTCCCGATCGGCTGGGAGTATCTCTGCTCCTCACAATCCTTACCTTATCGCATGCAATGTAATTAAAACGAGAAAATGGCTTCCTCATTTACATAATTTGTGAACAAAAATCAAATCATACAACAGACAAGCATGCTTTCCAAGACAATGCAGTATTTCTGTTGGACTTCCAAAGGCAAATTGAAAACTTTTACATGCATCCTTACACAATTTCACAGATGGCGTTGAGTTTGAATTTAACTCAAAACATCATGCTTGACAAAATCTTGGCAAATATCTGCAATCGCCGTGATGATCTCTCATGTTCACCCAAAGTCTTTTGGGACCGAATAACGGTACCAAATAGGCACATAATACGCTAATTGTCAGGGTACCAAATAGGCTCATAATACGCTAATTGTCAGGGTACCAAATAGGCACATAATACGCGAATTGTCAGGGTACCAAATAGGCACATAATACGCTAATTGTCAGGGTATCAAATAGGCACACAATACGCTAATTGTCAGGGTACCAAATAGGCAAATAATACGCTAATTGTCAGGGTACCAAATAGGCACATAATACGCTAATTGTCAGGGTAAATACAAGTGAGATACAACGATGTATAGGTACAGATCTCGAAGCAAGGCCAATGCATCAATGTATCAAGCCACAGTTATCAGATGTCAGAAAGTATCATATATAAATTGTTTTTACCTTTGATGCTATCATGATTAGTTATGATGTATTACACTTATATGTACACTGACCATTGCAAAGGAGTAATAGTAATAATAAATATCAGCTATATAAATGATGCATCCTCCTTGCTCCGTACTAGTGCTACAATAGATTATTTTGCCTGGCGCTAGTTATCACCCAGAGGGTGAGGGTTGAACATGCTGATAAGTTAAGCCAATCAAAAAATTACATTACAGCTGCAATAATTAGGATTAAAGCATGCAGATTATTTAAGCTAAACATCAATTATGTAACGGCTTGTTACAGCCTGGAGGGATAACGTCACATGCTGACAACCCTAAGTAGGTCACAACTGATGCTAATTAGGCTGGGTGTTAACTAGGAGAGCCACCCCTGGAGTGGGGCATGCAGCAGGACAACACACAAAGGTCAAGGACACGACCTACCCTAGCCAACATGGATGCCATGATTTGTATGTTGTCATGGTGATGTTTTTCCAATATGTCCAGGTGAAAGTCATCAAGAACCCCATTCTGTTCTTCCATGAACCCATCATCCAGCTGAGAAACAAAGGAATACTGCTCAGTACCATTTATTATAGTGACATGATTATTGTACAGATTGATATTTCTGCTTGACCTTGTTGGAAGGAAAGAAATGTGTTGTGTTTCTACCGTTACAGGAAAGAGTTACTTCCCTTTGATTATATTCCAAAATTTAAATCTTAGCTGGAGAAGTATATTTGTATATTATAAATTGAAGAGACAGGATTGAAACTGTTAAAGTCTATCCCTGTACATCTGTTATCACCCCAGAGAACCCCTGAGCAGTGTTGGGATTAATTTATCAACATGATGTGTGAGATGGCCACAATGGCACTTGAGTTAGCCTACTATCACACTTGGTATGTGGATGTCCAGTCTCTGTCAGGAATGGCTTTGAAGTGCCAAGTCTGGCATTCGGAGGGGCCATCAAACCTAATTGGCTAACCCGAATCTGAACTTTAAAAACTGCTACCAAAAAAATGGCCAATTTATCATATGGATATGGAATGGAAGAAGTGGAAGATCAAAGGCCAAGACCAGCAATATCCCAACTGTAAATGGACATGTTTTGGTGAAGAATCTCTGCCCAGTTGGCATGAGTAGGGAATACACCGGCTCATATCAAATTCTAATCACTGCCTCATTCATAATCTAATCTAGAACACCTCCACCGCTGCCACCACCAGCAGCTCCAGGTTATTCTACCAACACCAGTTCTATTGATTCTGTGTTTAACATGCTTATTATTGCCAGGGAAAATTCTTCTCTACAATACATTAAATTGTATTAAAAATCTCTAAAACCATCAGTCTTATTTTCTTTTTCTTCACTAGTGAGATATTTTGTTTTTATAAAACGACACCTCAGAAAGAAGGAAGACAATATTGATTGGATTTAAAACCACAGAAACCATAACTTCTGATTTTTGATGTTCATTTTCACTTCTATTGATTACGATGAAAGTCGTCGGAGAGTCTTCTAGCTGCAGGATAGGTACAAGGTGGTATGTGTTGTCACAGCAAGTTTTACTGGAACATGTTATAGTAATCACAGGCCACTAAGGATACACAGCACTTTAGTAAAAGTGCCGCTCGCAAAACATTTAAACTTGGTAATTTTCACCACTGAGGAGTGATTTATGGTCTAATATTCATCTGACTTTTATAATTTCCTTAAAATAAAAACATTTTCCATCAGAACACTAAATGAAATGGAAACAAAATTACACAGCAAGCACAGAGTTCTTGATAGTTTGAATAACAACTTCTGATTGAAATTATTTTGTTTATGTCATATTCAATTAAATGAAATTAAAATCACTGTGTAAACAGTTTAGACAGGACCGAACATCAATAACAGCCGAGACTCTAACAAATTTACTGCCGGACTGTAATCAGACATATAAACATTGAATTGCCTTTAAAAGAGTGTCATATTTACTGACAAATATCATAAATATGCAGCAGAACCAACACAGTAGGGCAGCCTCCACAAACATGTACCCCGTAAAACAGCATTTATAGATGTCGACAAACAAACGCTCCGACAGGCTCGTGGTCCTGTATAAATCATGGACTGCTGATGTAAAATGATTGAACGTGAAATTAAAACTAAGGCTTCATTAACCCAATCAGAAGCAGTTACATTGATTACGTACAGAAATAATAGGAATTCAGTAAAACGGAACAATTATAGAAATAGGGGGAATTCAGTAAATCAGCATCAGAATCTTAACAAGGGCACAAAAGTAACAGATAACTAGGAGCCCTACAAAAATACCTGAAATAACAGCCAATGAACAGAATCCTAACAAATAGACAATAACTGAACAGCCAATAAAAAGAGGCCTAATAAATAAGAAGATACCATTTCTGACTGAGGAAGCAGAAACCCTATAATTCGGAGTCATCTGTCTTTTTCACAGAGACAATCCAGGAGTGGACAGTCAGACAAATTGGGCATGAAGCGTGAAACAGCCAGGTCTGAACCTCTGAGAGATTGGCCTCTGTTCCTGGTTCAGTTCTGGGTATATCATGTGGTCTGTGGTTTATCCCTAATTAGGTACATTAAGGGATTGTGATCTCTCCCCGCTGGCCCTTTCCGGGGTCAGGATGTGTTTAGTTTTATCTACCTTGTATTGCCCTGTTGAAACTTTCTGGGGTCAAAAAGGTTAAGTCCTATATCTATCTTGTGTTTCCACCTACAAAAGGTTCAATAGCTTTCTTAGTGCAATTGTTTTCCAAATCTGTTACACAGTGAATATTCAACAACGACCAAGAAAATCACAACAGTTTATGTTAAAGTACATATTAATATTAGCACACATAATTAATAGGAGTAGCTTAGAAAAGAATTTCTTTTAACAAGGTATCATGAATTCCAGGCTTGGAGAGGAGCTGTTGTCATTAAATATTAAAGGTAATAAATGTTCTTGAATTTGTGCTGCTTGGGCCAAAATATACGTCCATCTGAGTTGGGAGAGTATGGAAGGGAACCATGGACACGCTTCCCCTTGTGTTGTAGAGTACAGATCTAGAGAAAACAGCTGGACCCTCAACAGAATGATAGATTTTTGAGGGGAGGGCAGGAACCTCCCCTGGGAAGGTAGATTTTTAAGGGGAGGGCGGGAACCTCCTCTGGGAAGGTAGATTTTTGAGGGGAGGTAGCTACAGAGATCACACCTCTTCAGATAAACATTACATCACACTGACTGCACACCACCCTCACCTAGCTTTGCAGCCACTTTAAAATGCAGATTCGAAGAGCAAATTGAATACCAAGATTTTTACGGTCACGATAAACTGTAACAACAGAGACAAACATCAAAGAGAAGCAGATTCAGAGCTCTTCCATAGAAAGTGTTTTTTGATTAGATAATTATAAAGCAATGACCAGCCCTGAAGACTGGAGACAGAATTCTTCCCCACCAGTTTTTCTATGCCACGTAAGGGATGCATTTTTGAACTATGATAAACCAAGATAAATTTGGTATGTAGTTGTTTCTAACAACAGTGTACCGATTTCTTACTTCTCTCTGTATAGCTATAATTTCATGTGATAAAACCAGTTTATACAAGACTGTGTTGTACCAAAATTCTCTACCAAATTGACAGTTTTGTTTTTGGGAGTTCATCACATCTTCAGAGGGATTCTACCTGTAGTACCTATCTAAACTCTGTCAGAGTCAAATTGCCAGGAAATGCAAACGTACCAAATAAGTTTCTCTGTCTTTGAATTGACCTCAGTTGAGTTTGTACTCTGCTGTTTTACTGCTAAAACAAACATAACTTACACAAAAATAGCATATTAGGGGGTTTGTCGGTTCTTTTTAAATATTATTTGGTCAGATAATTTAGATTTGATTTATTAGAGCTGCACTTACTCTGTTGACCAAGGTAAACAATAATGTAAACAATATTGGCATTTCTAAGATCATGAAGAATGAAAACTCTTCTGTAAGCAAGTTATTCTAAAAGACACCAAACCATTACACCATCAATATCCCCTACACCAGCAAGCCTGGAGCCCCTAGACACATCATCATAACTCCAATCACCTACCATAGCTTTTACAAACAAGTTGATATGAAGCTATGTTAAATAGCATATCATTTTTCCCCAACTCTATCATCCATTTCCAGCGCATCCTTGAAATATCCGTCAACATTAACTTCTAATCATCCTAAAATTACGTAAAGAATTTCACCTACATCTCAAACATCTTTAAAAAACAGAAAATGCCATAAAAGAAAAAAACTGCAAAAATTATCTGACTGGGGGTAAAAAGTGAAATAGGGTCTTGCCCAGGGGATGGAAGGGTGATAGGTAGAGACCACACATCCTGACTTTAATTGACTTATCGCCCAAAGATAGGACAGGTATAATATCCTCACCGTGGCAACCAATCACTCCTCATATTCCAAACCTCTGGTTGACCTAGACTCTCAAGTATTGTGGTTGGATAGTTAAGGTTATCAGTGACTAAGATTAGACCAATTGTGCTGACCTTTCAAAACTTACGAGCCTTATAATTTGCTTGTTTACAAATAATCTCTCTATTTTTTTTAGAACTACGAACATGATGCCTAATAGAATAGGAAATTGGTAACAAGAACAGTCAGGAAATTGATATTGAAAGTGTGGAAAGCTTGGTAATTGTGTGTATGAATAGCCAATATTTCCAATTAGGTCCCAGTCAGGGCAATTACAATCACCCTGTTATCCCCAGACACACCTGATACAGGTTTTCTGCTGATGAATAGAAAACTGCACTACAATAAAAATGGTTGAACAGGTGTTTTTTCTGGAAAACAACTCTATTTTTGAGAATACAATTGTCTGAGAATAGAATTGTCTCAAAGTAAATTATCAATATATTTTCTTTTTGGACTTGAATGATTGAAAATGCATTAACACAAAATATTCATGCTTTAATGTTCCATGAAGTGTAATCTGATACTTGAATGTCTTGAAATGATCTACAATTTGGTTTAGCAGTTGTCTCCCCTTGTAGTTGGTTAGCAGTTGTCTCCCCTACCTTTACCGATGACCATCTTTCCAAACTCATGCAGATTTCAGAATGGCAAAATTAAGATCTTAGGCAGTAACAGAGAAAATCTGTTGATGGAAATATCAGGAATGTTTTCTCTCCGACCTCTGACAAGAACAAGACTTAATATGTGTACAAGACTTCATATGTGTACAAGACTTAATATGTGTAATATTTCATCAACAGGGAGCAGAGTATAATGTTGCATCAGCTAGCCAGGATATCACTGAGCAGCAGACACTAAGACATCGAGGCCGTGACTTATTGGAGTCTGCAACAGTATTGTTTACCATTGTCTCCGCAAAAACAACTCTGCAGTTATTGATCTTTTAAACGCTTGGGAAATCTTAGACAAGTTTTAATGACTACAACAGGAGACACGTTCCCAACACATTTATGTAAGCAATTTAGCTACTTTTATTGATTCGAAGGCTTAAAGGATTTTTGGCATTTAAAGCTTTTGGAATGAGATGTAAGGATTTTTTTGAAAGATTGTTTAAACAAAGCAAACAGTGTAGTGCAAAATTCAGTTAAAGTCCATAAATATCTCCAGTACAGGAGGAATAGATTTATTCTAAAAACTTTGGCAAGGATCATTACAAGCTTCCCCAAACAAAGACTTAATCATAGTGCAATGGGTTAATGAGAGCCAGACAACAGACAGGACCTAGCCCTGGGTACACATCACCTTGCCTTCCAGTTCTGCAAACATACGTTCCACTGACTCAATGTTATTGTTTGGGGAGAACACTATCTCACACTGGAGGAATAAAACCTGTCATGTTTTGGAGGGTTTCTGACCCCCCAATTACAGCCGGAGGCCCACAGCCAGGGTAGCCGGTGAGGGCAGACATACATAGTGTACTGGCCTGTTGTGTTAACCCCTCCCTGTCTGTCTTTGAAGTGTAATGAGGCAGTGCTGGCCTTTGATGTACCCATCGTAGACTGATTAGCCACTCCAACACTGGTGTTTGGGCAGCACTGCCAGTTTACACATCTGAAACCTGCTCTATCACCACTCCAACACTGACCGGTGTCCAGACCATGCTCCAGCCACCACTAAACAATTGGTCCTAATTATCACTTGTTGATGCTAATGGCCAGGTTTTCTTACTGAACTCATTAGAGGCCACACACTTACTGACCTGACTGTTGATGGAAGCACTGTTTGTATGCCTTTGATGTCATACCTTTCTATCTACTGGGGTCAATTGATCCACGATTCTCCATACCATCTTATCCATGAGCCCTACTTGTCCTTGTCATGATCAACGCTTTCCGTTACAACAATTTAATACCTATAGTCTTATCCAATGTCCTTGCCAAATTTGCTAGAAATATTAGTTGGAAACTTGGCCACAGTTCCAAAGTATTTTAATTTCTTGTCATTTGTTGATAGTGACAGACAGAAATAAACTAGGTACAAAGAAACTACCATTTTCCAGTGGATCTTTACTTAGTCATGTACTGGAAAGTACAAACTAGCCGTCCCCATTGACATTACGAGGCTCCAACAACTAATGTGTTCTTTTTAAGCAATCAAAGATTCTCAACACTTAATCACCTGTACTTGTATCAGTTATAACATAATTTATTGAGATTTTGTTTTTAAATTACTTGTTTAAAACAGATTAAAAAATTCCATCCAAACAGTCTATTTTCACTTCTTTTTTTCAAGAAAACAATTCTTTGTGAAATTAAGTTTAAAGCAGACAAACTGTGTGACTAGAATACAAGATTAGGACGGACAAACAACAAAACCTTTACCATATTTCCTACAGGAAAACAACTGTTTGCCATTCACGTTGAAACCTTAGCTCCTTGAAGTAGGAATTTCATGTGTGTATAATGAATGTCGCGGCTACAAGTTATAACAATAGACTTAAGAATCACAAATGGTGCCAAGGACAACAAACACTATCGAGGACAAAGCGTTGCAGAAGTGATGTCTTGTCAATGACATGCAGATGCACAGATAATTCCGTACCTCTACAACATTATGTAGCAGTAGTAGGTACAATGATGGACAAATAAGCTGATTGCCTCATTCTCTATACCCAACACACAGCATTACCAGGTATCGTGGTCTGTTGATGGTGGCAGCATTCGGCTTATAATTGTTATGGCGATCCTAAAACTGTTCTACATTTCTGGAGGATGAAACGAGTCTGCCAGCTGACTCAAGATGCTACTACAGAGCTCAACATTACGAAAATAAACTCTAAACTCTACAAACCTCTTCTCCAACAACGACATAAGTTAGCGCTTGTGTTTATCTAAGCAAGGTAAGGGTAGAAGACTGAAGTCTGGAAAGATGGGGTATTCTCAGGCAAAACGCTGTACAGAACCCCAGCAGTACTTGTGGATGTAAGGAGAAAGGTGGGAGAGGCTAGTGGCTCCACAATACTACACAAACATTGGTGTTTTGGTACATAGCTATACTACATAGCACCTTACACAAAGAGTCCAAAAAACCAAGACCTCTTCAAACATTTACCAGATGTGGACAAAAATATCCAATATCAGCAGATTACACAACACAGGAAATATCTGCCTTGATAATTCAATAGTAGAAAGACTATACTCTCCATACAATGACACATAAACAACAGGTTTGTTTATACGACCTTATCAAACAAACGTTTGTTTAAAAACATCTATGAAATCTGTTTTTTCTATCAAACATGTGTCATTATAAAGCAGTGGTGTTTTGATATTTTTTATCAGTAGTCGTTCACTGTTGGTGCATGGTTTACAACAGAACCTCTATGTGTTGTGTGCATTGAACTATTTCAGGGTTAATGTCCTATAAAATCCAGATGGCAATAGTGATACATCTCGATTCTCTATATCTACACAACAATTTCTTTTCCATCTTCCTTCAAAAGTGCAATTTCAAACATGAAATAAAGATTGTTATTGTTTGAAATTCTACTTCGTCAAAACCTTTTATCTGTTGTTTTTGTGTGTATGTGTTTTTTATTTAATGGATCTTTGAGGTAATTCGGTAATTCTATGACTTCAACAAGCATGCTGAAAGTCAGCTTTATCTAATCTAAGCCCGCCAACACAACCGTAGGAATGATGTCAAATTGGATTTCATGTTAGAGACAATTTCATTAACCCAATGATGAAGAATCCATCGTTACGATTTAAAATGGAGTTTTACAGCACCAACACATAATGATACTAATTGAAATCTGTGTCAATTAAACTCTTTGAAATCTCTTAGAATGTTGTCATGACTACTTTCCATGGTGATGACTCTTACCTGTAGCTGGGCTGGTCTGGCAAGGAGCAATCGGATGTCTGCCCCTCTCTCACAGAAGAGTTTTATGGCCTGTTCTCTGCTCTGCACATCTATACCATTAATCTGCAGGGGAATCAAACAGAAATTAAACACACTTGTACACAGCTGCTTTCAGGCTCATCTTAACACAAAAGCACTCACTATACATTTTAACACAAAAGCACTCACTATACATTTAACACAAAAGCACTCACTATACATTTTAACACAAAAGCACTCACTATACATTTTAACACAAAAGCACTGTTTGGCTTAATTCCATATCTGTTCTACACGTAGAACTATTAAAAGTAAATGTTATGTAACAATAGGTCCTCGCTTTAAACTTTATACAGTAATGTGTTAGAAACAGAAATGTATTGAGAGGTCATCCAAGTGCATTAGTGTAAAACCTCTTAAAGGCACTCACAGTGCATATTACTGGAGTAATTTCATTTAAAATTAATTTTTAATTTGGGAAAATTCAATTTAAGCTTTTATTTAACATTTTTAAATGATCTCATAAAATATTGCATAACAATGAAAATCAATTATTGAGAGCATGGGAAGGTAAAAGTTGTTATCTGTGACAGCAGCCATGCCCACATCACAGGATACAAACATGTATAAAGCGACAAATGAAGATGTATATGACGCAAAACAAAATGTCTGGCACTTACAAGCAAGCCTTAATCGCCCAGAGAACAATGTATATTGAACTATAAAAAACACATTGATTTTGGAAATAATAGATTGAACACAATGAAATCTACTTTTGAACATTCTGCATTACTTGTCAGACAATATATAAAAGCTGCGTATATCCACTCGGAGTATTGGTTATTGGTGTTTGAGACTGCCGTGCTTTGTACCGATTCTATAAATGGCTTTATCTCCTGTGATGGGGTAGGTGGGTCGATCTTCTGATGTGCGCTCCTGCATATTAGTGATTTGTTTGGGTGTTTACAATCAATTTGTTGAGTAATTATTGCGCCATCGCCGGTGGCCTAGCTCTCCACTAATACACTACTTCCTGTCTAGACCACCAGGTGACGCCACTCGTTCAATGCCGTCATACAGGACTGAGGCACCGTCACCGTGCATCCACGACACTGCTAATGTCCTCGACACTGATGCCACTGATAGCTACTATACAACTTAGCCTGAAATGTTTACATAACCTCAAATATCTCTATGGTGTTTTCCTGTTAAAATCTTGGAACACTTTTGATGGAAAATTATTTTGCATAAATTTGAATATGGACATTCTATTTTATTGACATCAATGTTTGAAGACCTTTACCCCCTCTAAAACCAGTTCCTTATCTATGACATAAATGGGCTAAATATTAATTGATGTAACCAGTTCCTAATCTATGACATTAAGGGGCTAACTATTAATTATGTAACAAAATTAATGAAAACCCTTTATGATAAGTTAAGCCTGTTACTGTGTAAATTAATTTAATATTAATAATGAAGCTGACTTTACATGATTTGTGGATAATAGCCCAGCCCTATCTGGGTTAGTTCTGGGCACTGTATCTGGATAATAGCCTAGCCCTATCTAGGTAAGTTCTGTGCACTGTATCTGGATAATAGCCCAGCCCTATCTAGGATCGTTCTGGGCACTGTATCTGGATAATAGCCCAGCCCTATCTGGGATAGTTCTGGGCACTGTATCTGGATAATAGCCCAGCCCTATCTGGGTAAGTTCTGGGCCCTGTAACTGGATAATAGCCCAGCCCTATCTAGGATAGTTCTGGGCAGTGTATCTGGATAATAGCCCAGCCCTATCTAGGTAAGTTCTGGGCCCTGTAACTGGATAATAGCCCAGCCCTATCTAGGCTAGTTCCGTGCACTGTATCGGGATAATAGCCCAGCCCTATCTAGGATAGTTCTGGGCAGTGTATCTGGATAATAGCCCAGATAGGATAGCCCAGCCCTATCTGAGAAGGTTCTGTGCACTTTATCTGGATAATAGCCAAGCCCTATCTGGGTTAGTTCTGGGCACTGTACCTGGATAATAGCCCAGCCCTATTTAGGTTAGCTAGTTGTGAGCACTGTACCTGGATAATAGCCCAGCCCTATCAGGGTTAGTTCTGGGCACTCTATCATCCTTACTGGTCTCATTGGCATAATTCTGCATCCTTAGTGATCCATTTGATGAAGTGAAAAACTGCAGGAAACCTGGCTTACTGATAGCTATGTTACACTTGTAAAGGTATTATTGATATGATGTGTGTAGATATGTTTCGGTGTGGAGCACACCCAAGCTCAGTGTGAACCAGACTGTAGGATTACAGCCAGTCGACACACCAGACTCGAGGATTACTTCCAGTACAGGATGAGATTTAATACAAAATAACAGACCTGAGCTACTGCCATGAAAAAAAACAAAGTTTAACTTAAATCAATATCTATAAATATCAAAAATCCTAACTTACTTTGATGATGAACTCTTCCATTTTACAGATACAAGCATGTCAGTGACATTGTCAAGGAAATTGGGCCATTATTTTGTCTAAATATTACATGAACACTATCCAATTGATTTAATACAAATTGGTTAAGTCATTTTGTAGAAGATTTGTGATAGAATAAATTGCAAGACTTAAAGACAAGTTATGAAATAATAATGATACAAAAAGCTAATTAAATGTGGTTGTTGTCTTATGTTTACGACCAGTTCTAATTGGTTAGAGATGGGTGATAGAGGTATTTTATTACTCGTTATAAACAACTGTATCTGAAACAACTTGATATCCCTTCATTAAATATTCCTTTCTGTAACACATTAAAATCATTTAATATCCCCCATCATAATGCAATCAAATAAATCAATGCTGCATGGGCAAGTCACTGGCTCTCGTATCACAAAAATTACACGGCTCTCGTATCACAAAAATTACACGACTCGCGCTGCGTTCTACTCATCACAGACCTTAATTTACTCCAACAGATAAGGTGCAATGATCTCTGTGATAAAACTGTTCAAAAAGCGTATAGGACAAAGCTGAAACTGTGTAATAAAGGAGATAAAGAGAGAAGCAAGGCTTGGGTAGGAGAAAGCTCCATCAAAGTCTTTGATGTTTCAAGATTTTTTCATATAAAACACATAAAACTTTTATGAATCTTTCATAAAACGAAATTGCCCATTTCAATTTGAACAGAAAATGTTTGGCAACAGTGTGCACTGCTTACCTACACAACACTACAATAAGTAAGGAAGTCCTATTTCAATTGACTCCCCATCGTAAAAATACATCACCCATTTTAAATGGAGTAAAACCAGTAAGGTTGACTGTTTCAATCAGTTGTTCTATAATCGGTGCACAGCCACCCATTGTTATACAAACATAAGTACATCCACTGCTCCCTCGACTATAAACTTACTATATTACCCCTGCATGGATACAACAAAGATCTAGCTACTCTGCCATTATAGGTTTCCTGAATTACATGTTTGACTAAGAATAATATATGACCGAGTCTTTGTAGAAGATAACTTTGTACATCTGTTTTATAATCTGGTTGGGATGACAACAACATTGAAGTTAAAGATAAATGTTACATGTACCACCAAATCAGTTATAATCACATAGAAGAGTTCCACTCAAGAGCTAACCCTTTCACCACTGTAGACCATAATAGACTCATCCAGATCAAAGCATGGAAGAGTTTACTTAAGTTACATAGGAGTGAAAGGGTTACTTCCACTTTGCTCCTTTTTTTTTTATAAAAGATGAAGCTACCAAATGTTGTTATTCTGACCTAAAGTAACTTTTCTGGTCAAGGTTCTCCCATAACTCTTTCGATTCACAAAGTTGTTCAGCTTTCATTTTGATGCTGTGAATTTGTAAATTCTTCATTGGCACCAGTATAGTCAAGTGTAGGACTGGAGCTTTAAAGTTTCAACTACTGCAATTTTTTGTTTCTCCAAGTATGTTTAATTCTGTAAAATACATTTTTTTATATCTGACAAGTTATTCCCTTTGTGTAACACAAATGTACTGACCTGTAATATTTGATCTCCTTCCCGAATTTGACCATTTTTGAAAGCTACACTTTCCGTTTCCACCTGAAACAATACAAAAGAAAACGCATTTAGCACACTTTGTATTGCAGAAAAATGTTTAGCACACTTTGTACTGTATTAATATTATCATACACCATTAATATTTTAGAATATCTTAGCCCTATAGGAAAAGGAAAAAACTTTCCTGTAATATTTTTTAGTTTGAGGAAGAAAGAAAATATTTTCAGAGCTGTTGCATACAGATTTCTTTTAGAAAAGATAAAAATCTTTCCAGTGTCATATTGATATCAAACAGGTTGAGGGAAAATGGGAAATTTGTCTGTCTGCAATTTGTGTTGGTTTAAGGAAATAGAAATACTTTCTAAAGCTGTTTTATACATAACCTAAGAAAAGTGAGATTTTATACGGTTTGTGATAAAGCATTAAACTACTGACTAGTACCTGGGACAAGATACAGATGTGTGTGTGATTTCATGGTCGATGGACCTGGCAGATTCCCCCTCCTGAGATCCCCCTCCACACCATGAAACCTCCCACTATACCTATAACCTCCATCATTACTGTATATACGTCTGTAAATCAGCCGTGTAAAATCTTCCTGAAAATTTACATTCTCGCTCTGGACAACCAGGGTATATGAGTGCATATTACTCCTCTCTGCATACAATTTATTAAAAGGAATACGAAACTTGATTAACCCTCAAAACACAGAATCTTTCATTGATTAACCCTCCAAATACACCATCCTTCACTGATTGATGCTCCAAACACACCATATTCAATCATGATTGCATATGTGCATTTTCCAACCAACGAGACATTCATTATTTCAACATGATTTGATTTTGGAAGTTTGAGCTATCCTCCATCAACTGTACATACCTTAAAGCTGTTTAAATGTAATCTTTGACTGAAAGATAACTTTGGTATCTTTTTAAAGCTTATTATGCAACATATTTCCTTGGGGTTGTTTTATCACACAAAACAACTTTTGATCTCTCAGAAGAACAATGATATTCCCGTCTCTGTAGGAGAAAACATCTCAACAAAGGACACTTAGGCCTGTGATAAAAAGCCACTTATAACCTAGATAAATGGGCGGCAAAACTACAAACGATAAGTAGTAGGACCACAGTGCTTATTTCAAACAGAAAGAAGAAACACGTCTAGAAACTCTAATTATCTGTGAGTCTTATCAAGGTGTTACTATTTTAATTTTGTCTGGTGCCGAGGATTCTGCCTTTGTCTGTGATGTTAGGTGGAATATTTCCCATATCAGGGCCCACAGATAACTTCTACCTGGGTTTATCTGTATTGTATTAACACATTGTTGTTTTTCTTGTAAACCTCACCCATTCCTCAATTCCTACAGACACTCCTCCCCTGGTTCAGACCACTAGTATACAGACCGTGTGGTCAACACAGAGTTGCAGGTTAGAAGCCCATCAGCATGCTATTAGTACACTATCAGTATAGTATCAGCTTAATATCAGTATACAGTCAGTACACTATCAGTATAGTATCAGCGTAATATCAGTATACAGTCAGTATCAGCATGCTATTAGTACACTATCAGCTTAATATCAGTATACAGTCAGTACAGTATCAGCAGGCTTACAGTGCCACAGGACCAGTACATTGAAGACTAGAAGACCTGTGGAATCTGTAGGCTATAATATACGTCACTGCCAGGAAAAGTACTACAGACAAAAGTCTCTGAAAGCTGATGAAAGCCACGGCTATCACATTCTGACCACAGGACCATCACCAGAGACAAAACACTTGGTTCTTCCAACCAATCCTAATATTTCAGCTCTTTGATTTCTTCCAAAAGGTGTGTACATATCAGAACCCTGTGTATGTCTTACACAGGCGAACATAACATGTTTGCTGAATCACCTAATGGTGTATCTTTCTAACAATAAAAATATAATTCTCAATGATGTTACCACAATAAATTCTACTGAACATGATATCTATGATAATCTTAAGTGTTAAATTTGATAAGTGACTTGAACTTCTCAATGAAAAAAGGTCCCCTTTTAATCTGTTTGAACACAGCTACAAACCCATCTTGCTGCCCATCAGCTCTCACTTTTTATAAACAGAAACCAATATTCGGTTTTTCCTGAGTGCTAAAGCATTAGGCAATAACTTGGAGGATTTTTAGAAGTCAATCTGAAAATTTAATTGAACCAATGGACTTGTTGACTGGGGTTTTAAATGGAAACTAAACCACATCCAGGGCAAATTGCATTGTGGGAACTATATGGGTGTTGTAATACTCAATAAACTGTGATGAACTTCCACGTCGGTGACATTTTATTTCTCTCTCATGTCGTCAATTCTGTTACACACACACACATTAAGTTTCCCTTTTCTGAGTTACAATGATAAGGTACTCCATGAGAATAGTATCAACTCCCTCGATAAACCTGCTATCTCATCAGAAGCAACACTTCATCAGTTCATCCTTAGCACTGTTTCTGCATCATATGAAACCTGTGAAATACTTTGGTTTTTTCCCGTAAATTTCTTTTTCAAATGCGTATCAATAATCAATACACTAAACCTTTAGGGGCTACTGTTTATTATTTCATGTTATATGACTTTATCAATAAAAATGTAACGAAGAAATGCAAGAAGGTAGCCTAACTACTGTATACAGGTGACTTTAGCCCAGTCAAACTTTCGTCCTATGCTGGTAAAATCTGTATTTGCCCAGTATTAATTGCGCCCTTTCACATATGATCGCTATATATGTTTCTAGCGTTGGCTCTTATGATAAATTTACCCTCATTACGGAGGGCGAAAAAGGCGAAGGTTGAACTGTGGCGAACATTTCCCGGTATACAGTATCATCAGTAAACTCTGACCATTCAGGATATTTGATTTAGGTCAAATACACTCAACTTCACAATTACATGTGTTATTCTAACACAATTTATTAACATTAAAGTCTGATCTGTAAACATCCCTTTCTTTAAGTCTACATCTGTTGTTTGTAGAGAGCAGACTTGGAGACCCCTACCTCCTACACAAACATGACGGGACATTCCTGTATTTCCAGTAGGACTGTCCAGTAATGCTAGTAGAGAGCTGAGATGGTCACACTTATCGGTGGCAGTACACACGATTATCTGTCTCTCCCACAGATACACAACTATTCCATTCACCAGTAAGGTGGCCATCCTACTTTCACAGGCTAGACCTAGTTTTGGAGGAATGACCTTCACTGCTAAGGGACTTGAACTATTTCAAGTTTCCTGGCCATCAATGGTTCACCCCACAGTGATGAAGACTGAGCGTAAAACCACTCAATACTTGGTGAAAGACAATATATTGGAGCTGATAGATTACATATTAAGAACAAAATAACTTTTGACTGTGAACAACATTTACTAAGAGAGCTGAAGAAGTCAATGGTTTAATATGAAAATAATCTCTGATCCATTCCAATCCAAAACCCCTACTAAATCCATGAGGAGATAACTCTAGATATCAAAGCAAGAAAAGACAACCCTGGAATATTTCTAGATAAACAATTAAAAGGGAAGACATTCCTAGATAAAAAGTTGTAAACAATATACTTACCTTACTGAAATATTTCCTTAGCAATATTTTCTTACATTTGAAAGAAAACCTTTGAAAGGACTTCAAAAATTAAACAATATTTGTAAACATGACACCAAGAATATCAGTTGTTTATCATGATCATTAAGGTTTTATGGAAGAGATTTTTCTGGTGAGAATAATCACACATTCTTGTGTCCATTACCTCCTAGATTACTCCAGGAAGCTGGTGGACACAAACGTAATTACCAGGCATTGAAATATACCATACCAGTAAACACATTCCCCACCATCATCAAATCAGCCGTGGTATGCCACCCCAAAATCCCTGTGTCAGAGATTAATAGACCAAAATCTGGTGTTATTGTAACAATAAGCTTAATAGACCATAAAGCATTGATAACATATGACAAAAATGCATTTTGCTTGACTTTTTTGTGAGTTGTTACGGAGAAACATTTGTTATGGTTTCCCCTGCCTTCCTGTTTTGATCCCCACAGTCCTGTTTTACCATTAGTCCTGCCATTTTATAGCACCATAAAGAACCGTGGAGATTATTTTTATGCAATCTTTCCACACGGTGAGGCCATGTTGGTGTCTAGCCTGCCATTATACTTATCTGTGGAGCTAGAATCACCTAACACAGAGCCATACCAAGTCTGACTGGCCCAACGGTTAATGGTACTTCATCCCCTGTCAATCATCCAACTTCAAAAAACTTTCAAGTACACCAATGTACCAGCTCATTAATTCATAATACACCGAAAGTACATAGTGTTATGTGTACATAACATCTACAAATCATATACTCTTACAACCATAGAAGTGTTCTGGTCCAGACAGTTGGGTATTGAATCAAGGCAAATGCAACATAATTAAGTCTTCGAAAGTTGCAAATATAAATCTATATTCAGATTATTATTTTTCCAAAACCTTTCAAGATCAGCTATCAATCATTTTGAATCTTAGCAATTTGGATACAACAGATTAAAAATTAGTAATATTATTTAAAAAATAAAACTTACCATCTTCCTTGAAATGAATCTCAGCATTGTCAGGTCTTATGAACGGACACAGACTGACACATCCTCAACAATACCGTTACCATAACAATGTCCTATCACACGAGATCTATTACCCAAGTCTGTCCACCAGCCTCTCAAACTTTGATCACCTCTCTATCATACAAAATACTTTAATTAACACCTTTAAATCAGAGTAATCAAAACTGTCCACTGGGTATAAACTGACACACATTGATGCGACATAATACAATAAAGCGTTCAACAACACTGCCCACTGAAACCCATTGTTGTATAACCATGCATATTCATGCAATTATTTTGCGAAAACTGATGAGAGAATTGAATTAGCTCCAAATGATAGGACTAATTGGTGGGATAAGTTACAGCAACTTCTGCTGGACTCAAATCAGGTCAAAGGTCATCAACAGACCAGTCATGTGTATCTAACTTCAAACAGATCGGTGTTCTGATTCCAGGAATTAAGATAACAATATGGAATTAATTCCTTCTCATCAGTCCACCAATCAGTGAGCCATTTATCAGTAAACAAAGAGGTCCCAGGGGCCTGTGGATAAGGACTAATCCATCAATCCCTAAACTACAATGTATTTTGATAGACATACGGACAGTACCACACAATGTAGGGTGAGAGAGCCATCTGGACAGGACCTTGATGGTGACACAAACCACTGGTATACTCTGGTACCACAGGACCTTGAAGGTGACACAGACCACTGGTACACTCTGGTACCACAGGACCTTGATGGTGACACAAACCACTGGTACACTCTGGTACCACAGGACCTTGATGGTGACACAGACCACTGGTACACTCTGGTACCACAGGACCTTGATGATGACACAGACCACTGGTACACCCTGGTACCACAGGACCTTGATGATGGCACAGACCACTGGTACACCCTGGTACCACAGGTCCTTGATGGTGACACAGACCACTGGTACACCCCGGTACCACAGGACCTTGATGATGGCACAGACCACTGCTACACCCTGGTACCACAGGACCTTGATGGTGACAAAGACCACTGGTACACCCTGGTACCACAGGACATTGATGGTGACACAGACCACTGGTACACCCTAGTGCCACAGAACCTTGATGGTGACACAGACCACTGGTACACCCTGGTGCCACAGGACCTTGATGGCGACACAGACCACTGGTACACCCTGGTGCCACAGGACCTTGATGGGGACACAGACCACTGGTACACCCCGGTACCACAGGACCTTGATGATGGCACAGACCACTGGTACAACCTGGTACCACAGGACCTTGATGGTGACACAATCCACTGGTACACTCTGGTACCACAGGACCTTGAAGGTGACACAGACCGCTGGTACACTCTGGTACCACAGGACCTTGATGGTGACACCGCCCACTGGTACACTCTGGTACCACAGGACCTTGAAGGTGACACAGACCGCTGGTACACTCTGGTACCACAGGACCTTGATGGTGACACAAACCACTGGTATACTCTGGTACCACAGGACCTTGAAGGTGACACAGACCGCTGGTACACTCTGGTACCACAGGACCTTGATGATGACACAAACCACTGGTACGCTCTGGTACCACAGGACCTTGATGGTGACACCGCCCACTGGTACACTCTGGTACCACAGGACCTTGATGATGACACAAACCACTGGTACGCTCTGGTACCACAGGACCTTGATGGTGACACAGACCATTGGTACACCCTGGTACCACAGGACCTTGATGGCGACACAGACCACTGGTACACCCTAGTACCACAGAACCTTGATGGTGACACAGACCACTGGTACACCCCGGTACCACAGGACCTTGATGATGGCACAGACCACTGGTACACCCTGGTACCACAGGACCTTGATGGTGACACAGACCACTGGTACACCCTGGTGCCACAGGACCTTGATGGTGACACAGACCACTGGTACACCCTGGTATCACAAGATGCTCAAAGCACAGGATGGAGGGTGACATCCGAGTACCCAAAGATATTCAAAGCACCAAGACTGTTAGAATTGGGCCTAATATACCAGAGATAGGTTCTATAGTATACCCTGTGGTTTCAGGTCCTCACTCAAACATTGCAGTTTTTCACCATACCCTGTGGTATTATTGGGTTATTACTGAACACTGCTGTTTGTCACCAAGACATCTGAGGTTGGTTTCCAATGAAACACTTTTAAAGTGACTGGTGCTTAACTTAGTCATCACCAAATATTGAGTTTAAACTCAAACAATCATTCTTCACATGTAACATTTATGCCAATCGCTCACAGCTTTGTGTTTTGTATTAGAACCATATTTAAAATATAGTTTCCACTAAAGGTTTTGTGATATTTTGCACTTGTAATGTCTGAAAGTTTTTTAATCTGTCGCAGCAGACATATATACTTATCACCCTTGGGCACTCCACTCCACACAAGTGTCACATACAATGTCCTTTACAACCCTTCCTTCCCGATACAGCGAGAACAAATGATAATAAAACTTTCTTTTCAATAAACATGTACGACTTTCTATATCCCAGTGATTCAAAACAGATTTTTGTAATTTCTAACATAAGAAAAATCCCTAAAAATGTCACAAGTCTGAAGGATGTTTGGAGTGGGAGATAGTGGCTGTCATTTTGTCATGTGTCGAAGACTTTACAAATAATTGAGACTACTTGAAACATAAAAAAGTGCAGACCTAAGCAAATATTGGCAGGAATTCAAACTGTTCAGTAAATGCTTTGTGTCAGTAAATTAACTCCTCAAATGAAATGTCACTAACCAGAGAATTACTCCAAGTCTGCTAAGTGGTTTGATTGGCTGGGATAGAGAGGCTGTTACCTACTGTGCTATACATACAGGGCAACAAAACATGTCATTACTGAGGAAATCTTCAAATTTCCTATACATGGAGGGGTTTGTTTGGGAGGTCTTACCACACAAAGTTTAATGTTAATATGTAAACTGGCCAGTTTTAAACAGCTGTTGTACTAACATTTTTTGGGGAAGGAAGTACTCTAGTACCTCCCTCCCTTAGATCAAAAATTTTGCCTGCATCCCAAACATCAGGAAGACCCCTATAGCCCCAAGTTGTTGACATCAAACTCCATAACCTCACCCAACAGCTAGCCTCAGATTGACAGCTACGAATCCAGGCAGAACTACCAATTAAGGTGCAGAAAATTTGAGAGGCATGACAGTCAAAGGTCAAAACATGGGAGAGGATATCGGGAGAATCTATGTAAAAGTGTAAAACACTGTTCCTTTACAAGCCAGGTCAAATTTAATTTAATTCAAATTTTATGCCCCACATCAAAGTTCCATAAAAGCAAGAAACACAGATGGGTCATAGTTTGTAGGTCATATTATCATCATATTGTTGGGGTAGGGGAAACAACTTCAAAGGGAGTGGGTGATGAGACATTGTTTTTGAGCTGGTTACAAGTGACAGAAGGCTAGGCTAGATGACAGGCCAGCCGAGTGCACAGTATTCATTAGAAATGATGTATGGGGCTGATGGAAACCCAATACACCCCCACAACTTTATAGCAAAATGATATTATGCAAAAAAAAATGTATGATGGTGTCCCCTAGTAATTAATTCACAGAAGCAAGTCTGTATTTTATGGTTGTTTATTGTCTAAAGTTGTGTGTGAAGCTGGTTTTAATGGTAAAATAACACTAGACCTGTTACTACAAGATACACAATCCTTCCTTGGGCTTTCGCTCTCCAGAATAAATTATCTTCCTCAAATCTCGGTCTCAACGTGGAGCATGGAAAAGTCTTTGAACTCTCCATTATTAGCACAACTTACAAGGACGTAAACTCAGAAATATAAACAAAATCAACATTTTGTTAACATTACAAGTTCTATTTAAAGAAATTGAAAAATGTAAGGAAGTCCTTTAAGTTAAACACAAAATTACAAAACGTTTAACAACTTTGGCCGAAAAAAATCTATAATAAACTAGAGTCAATTTCAGGTATAAACAGTGGAGTTAAATTTAGGTGTAAACCAATTTCTGTCTAGATAAATCTATTTTCGTCTCCTCACTTCCTGCAGCAAACTAGGATTACCTATAGCATTTAAGAGATAGAAAACATGGTCCGTTCCTCCTCTCCAACTGGTGAAGAATGCCAGTTATGTATACCTATCGGTGCCTGACTGGGTGGTCACTCTCATTTGACCTTAGTCTTACTTAAATGACCTTGGCCCATCAAAATTGATTGTTCCGTTTCATAAAAATTCATGGATTCAAATATCAAACAGGTAGCACGGCCCTGTTTTGCATAATTATCGGAACACTGGTACATTTCTAGGTGAAGGTTGACGATGATGGACAATAGAATATGTAAGCACACTCGTATCAACACCTGGCTGGCTTCCTGTCAACTTAGAGGTAACACTCTATTGTTTTTTATTAACTATCAGGTACCACTGTCATACGACTATCACATACCACTGTTATCACCTTATTTACCAAAGGGCGTATAGTCATTACGTATGAGAATTATAGAATCAATACACTCAGAATTATCAGTCACAATAACTCTAAACATTCCAAACCGGACTAAGAATCACGGGGTAGCCATTAGTGTAAAGTGTTATACACTGTTTCTACATTACCTTATGTTGTATTGGAAAGATTCTCTCTAAGTACAACACATGTTAGACAGCTCGGTAATCTAAAATCAATATCCTTAATTTCAAAATAATTCTGAATCAATGAAGATAATTTCATCAAAATTCAACAACACATGGTTGAAATTTCTTTCAATATCTGTAACTTAATAGGGATTGTTTTCCTCCACAAGACTATCAGGGACCTTTACACAGGGAGATTAATCCTCCAATCGATAGGTCGATACAACCATCAATTCTCGTCAGGGCGTACCTGTGGCCAAGGAGCCAGCTCACAACTGAGACCGATTTAGTACCTGTAGAAGGCATTAATTAATCATTGTTATCTGTGGCCCACTGCCCCTCTAGTGGGCCACTCATTAGAGGCCAGAGGTGCTCATTATCAACACCTCAGCCGTCCTTATCTGATATAGAGGGCAGCACCCAGATACTCCCGCAGCTGATAACACCTTATGTGACAGTTACACAAAATATATTTTCATTCTACATCTTTTCCCCTCTTATCTTATCTCGGTATCATGTGGAAATAATTATTAATGGAAAACCGTCTCGATTTATGGTGTCATGGAAACAAGCAGCCGCATGCACTTTGCGTATCACTGTGTTATAACCTCTAACATGGCAGTCTTAATTTTTCTCAAAGCTTTAATTTCAAATCAGGAATAATTATCTTAAAACAATGTTTCTCTTTAAACCTGCTTTCATAATACATGTATTAGTGTCTTTATCATATCAGCGAGTTTCAGACTTGAACAGACATGCGTTCATCTTTCTGAGGATTTTCATGATGTTCCTATGTACCAGAGTTAGATAAAGCTTACACATATTCTTCCTGTGATAAGTAAAGGGATCTTAGGGAGTTCAATGTAGGTGGTGGTCCTAGGAGTGAGCTTAATAGAGCACCGTATTGGAGTTTTCAACAAAACCTGTCTTCCAAGTACATGTTATTTCAGCAGTCTGTCAAACTTCAAACTCAGCAAGCAAAAGAACCCAAGGTGTCTCTGGATGGCTGAGTTCCATCTTAAATTCTTACATATTCAAACAAACAATAGCGGTAACAAAAATACACAAACTTCTGTGTAACGTCTTAATCAGCGGATGCCAACATTTCTATTCTCAAGTGTCAAACAAGCTTGCCACAGTTTCCATAGAGATACAAATAGACCCCTGTGTTGCTTATAAAAATATGAGATTGTTCTGTGTGGTTTATTCCTAGGTTAAACTATTTATTTTCTATTTATCTACAGAAATCCATGAATCCAACTTTCTCATAATGCACTGGTTTGTTCATCTATGAAACATAAACGAAATAGCTTCCTTTATGGATTTTTATTCAGTTTTGAGAATTTCATTTCCAATTTTATCATGATGTATGATTGCATTATTTCCACATCATCAGCCCCTTACAGTCAGTAATAAAGAGCCAACTTTCTAGCAATTCTCTAACTTTTCCTTTATCTCAACCTGTAATTTCTATCTGAATGGTCAAGGTTATTTTTATTCAAACTATTGATGAGTATCCATAATTTCAATGGCCATTTCTTTTCCTCCTAATTTTTTACCCACCTCTTCCGAAACATAAACTAGTACCCCTTCCCCACTTACAACCTATAGACTTACACACATACCACAATAACACTGTCTGGGCCTTAATAGGGATACTGGGAAATTCCCCTTCCCCACTCACAGCCCAGACAACACACACATACCCCTATAACCTAGTCTGGACCTAAAAAGGGATACTGGGGAATCCCCCTTCCTCACTTACAAACTAGACCACACACACATACCCCTATAACCCTGTCTGGACCTAAATAGGGGTACTGGGAAATCTTCACCTGATAATAGAACAGAAATCCAGTTAAAGCACTACTTTATCTCTTTTGTATTACTTTGTTTATCCTTCGTTCACAATTCCACGTATCAATGCAGAGAAAAAGGTAAACCAAGAAAACTTCTAAGGAAAAAATCTGAAAATCTGCCAGGATACCATCGTGAACCGCTTTCTTCTGATTCAAAGTGAAAATCCTTGTTTCTAATGATATGTCGATACAGTTTAGATAACGTCTTTTTGATTTGAGTAAAATTTTGAGATTAGAACAGAAAGCAATACGGCATTGGGTTGATAAATGGTAGGTAACACCAGGGGGCGCTGATAAACTTCAGACACAACCAAGGGCAGATAATCATTGTCACTTTAAGGTTTATCAGAGGGGGAATTGCCTTGGTTGGGTATGGCAGATGTCCAAATGCTCTGTTAACCAAGACTATGAGTGTTGTGTAACAGCACTGTACAGACCATTAACCAAGAGTTTATGCCTGACACACACTGCCGTGAATGGCCAGTGCTGTAAAACATCTACCCTTGTTTGTACCTTCCATGAATCGTGCCAAACAAGTGGTTATATGTACCGGGGAATACCAGAGATTTATCTCTAGGTGTAGCTGTTGCTTGAAATCAATATCTCAAACTAAATTCTATCAACGATATACTGTACCAATCCTGGTCAGACAAATTTCTTGAATTTATTTTTATATAGATCGGCGCAATTGATATTGTTTCAAAAATGAGTTTATTAACTTGAACGTGAAGAATATAAGAGTTCAAAAGACAGGTGACAGGAAAACACAGGAAAGTAAAACTTACCTCGCTGATGAAAACATCTGTCATGCCTTCCTCCACCGAACCATAACACAACGTCAGGCCAAGTTTCTCGTTGATCGGGGATCGATGTAATATGACCTCCTACAAAAAAGAGTTCCCAAGTTTTGGTAAACATGTAGAAGTGGAAATTTATGCTTAATTAGCAATTTTTATGGCCATATTTACATGTAGCTCTTGATGTTTTTATGAGAGATTTAGCAGCCAAATGAACCTGTACTTATGTAAGTAGTAAACGCCACAAGTAGGATTAGAGTATAGATATTCTACCACTTGTTGATATCAACTCAACAAGTCTGTAAAAGCCTGCAGCCATTCAACCACTTCAGTTTCACTCAATTAACTCGAGGTTTTTTACCCATTGGAATTGGCAACAAAATAACTAATGAAGCAAAATGAAACACCCTTCTGACATATTTCATGGAGTGCTCCATAGAACAACAAAGAAATAGTTCTTTCACATTTCTCTGACCATATTGTGACAGCTCTTGATTACTAATCCTGCAATGGCGACATGTAATTTTTAGCTGTTTATATTTGTCCTGTTAATAGTGTTATCTCCTCCACAACAAGCTTTTGTCTGATACAGTCAACTGCCTTGTTGGTCTGATGCTTGAAAACTCATCATTCTACACTATATAGAGTTGGAGATGTGAAACGACGCGAACAGAATGGACAATGGCCAGGAAACCAAAAATTGAGGAACAATTTTACATCCCCATCATCATCAGACTTTTCTCTCTCCTAAGTGTTACACAGGTATGCTATTACACAGGTGTGACATAACACAGGTTGACATTACACAGGTATGCCATAACACAGGTATGACATTACACAGGTATGACATAACACAGGTATGACATTACACAGGTATGACATAACACAGGTATGACATTACACAGGTATGACATAACACAGGTTTGACATTACACAGGTATGACATAACACAGGTATGACATTACACATGTATGACATTGACATTACACATGTATGACATTACACAGGTATGACATAATACAGGTATACATTACACAGGTATGACATTACACAGGTATGACATAACACAGGTATGACATTACACAGGTATGACATAACACAGGTATGACATAACACAGGTGTGACATAACACAGGTATGACATTACACAAGTATGACATTACAGATATTAAAAGCTACATTGCAGCTAGGACTTCACACACACAATTATGATACCATAATTAATCGCATATTTCTTTTGTTGTTTTCTAATTTTGACAATACAATACAACAAGTATCATATTTCTGTTTTTGCACTGAATAAATGTGACAGGTCTTTGACATTGGCTTGTTAATGACAGTCTTCTTCACTTTGATTAGATAATGGATGAATATCAGAAGTCAGGACAACAGGGACTCTGAGTCGACAACCCCTTCACACAAATCGTAAATATTTACTGAAAGGCCTTCACATTGTTTACTTAGATCTTCAGTATTAATTGAAAAAACAGCCTATGCTTAAAGCACATATGTTAGTCTATGAAATGAAACCTGCTCCTTTTTATTGTACATCCCATCATTATGCATTTTTGGCTACTTACATCTGACTGAATTTGAGTTATTTCACCTAAAACCTAGTGAATAGGAGACCAGATTAGGTTTTTATTAAAACCTGTGACAATAGGGTCCAGCCTCAGCCATCCAGTTAATTGGTCGAGTATAAAACTATTAAGTACCTGATAAAGAGGTTCTTCTGTACTCTGTAGTTGTCTTTGTCCACAGAGCAAACATTAGCGTGTGAACCCTACACCACTGTAAATAATGGTGTAGTGTTTTCTCCTTCCGATATATTTACAAATGACACGTTTGTGGGGTAGATCACAAAGGGGAAACAAACAGTGATTAGACATGGAGCTAGCGTTTAAATGTTCCGAGTATCTATTAATCACCTTCCTACAGTTAACACACCTCTCACATACTTCAGTACACATTAACAACACATTCACATAAAAAGCAGGTAAATCGGCAAAAGACTTTGATTTCGAGACTCCAATCAATGTCTAAAGATATCTTGCACAAATCAATGGCAGAAACTTCTGTCAAGTGAATAGACTTTTCTCTGTCATTAGTGATTTGTCAATGGGAAAACATGAAGGTCAATGTAAAGTATAAAGAGAACAGATGGTCGACTTGGGTCAGGATCAGGACCAATTAAGGCCTACCTGTTACTGCTACCAATCAAAGGGTACCTGTTACTACTACCATTAAAGGGTACCTGTTACTACTACCATTAAAGGGTACCTGTTGCTACTACCAATTAAAGGGTAACTCTTACTACTACCAATTAAAGGGTACCTCTTACTACCACCAATTAAAGGGTACCTGTTACTACTACCATTAAAGGGTACCTGTTACTACTACCATTAAAGGATACCTATTACTACCACCAATTAAAGGATACCTATTACTACCACCAATTAAAGGGTACCTATTACTACCACCAATTAAAGGTTACTTCATTCTACTTTTAATTATGGTCTATCTGTTACTGCTACATTTGTGGTTACTGCTACAATATGCATAAATAAAAGACGCTTTCCAAAGATGCGAGATTGGGAATAAAGGGCAAACATGAGGTCACATCCATATTAATAAGACTTGTGTGTGAGGGGGATATGCCAATAAACATGATGAATCAAGTCTGCCATTGGTTAGATAATGTGATATCAGGTAGTCCCTCAAGATTTCATCTTTCTGTCTGAGTCCTGTTCCATCTATGATAAATAGTTTCATGGCAGAAATCTGCCAATCGATCATTGATTGTACAGATAGGATGTACAAAGCAGGACAATGCTATAATGCTGTGTGTCGATAGCTGCTATAGTAGGTATTGAGTCATTGATAGAGATCATACGACACCGTGGGGAGGTACTTATACACTGGCACACAATTAATGTCCCATTGTAAGTATACGCGTGACACAAGTCACACTTGCCCGCTTCATAAATGACTATTTGCTCCATAATGTTTTGCCTCTGATAAGTTTTTGTCGTCTTTTCTCTATCTCTAACCCATCAGATACCTGAAGGAGAGAAAGCATGCTCAGTGTATTGTTCCGCATAAAGTCCATTTTCATTTTCACACAGACTGAGAGACTGCCTCAGAAACAGCCTCCCACCCTCTACTTCCTTCTCGGCTCCGTATTGAAGAGCGGACATGAAACCTTTCAATTTTGTGGCTACAGTAACAATTCTGTCCTCATGCATCCCGCTGGTATTAGTTAATACTGTGTTGCATTGCAGGAAGTTCAGCCATTCAGTACACACATTTTCATATTACGATTTGCAGTACCCTCACGCTGACATTCAAATGTGTGAGCTTAAAAGCCAGATAATTAATTAAAATGAACTCTACGTTGCTTAAAACTCAATATTTGAGAGCACAAAACATCTTTTCACAAGCAACAACAGCCTTGCATACAAACATTGCAGGTAGCCCTGTCAATGCAATGAGGTGCAAAGAATTCACATTAAAACCAATGTGATGCACAAAGAATTTCAGTCGGCACTGATTGAAGTAGGGAGTTAATAAAATCTGATTTACATGCCTGCTCAAGATTTTTTAAATGTTTGTCGCGACAGTCATGCCAACCTTTCTACAAACAGGTGATAATTTTCCTGACATCTATAAATGGTTTAATTGATAATAAAACATGAATGATTCACCTTGTCTTACACTTTACACAATATTGGTGCAAGAAACAAAATTTTATTTTGACAAATGTTGTTCTAGTTCAAATGAAAGTGTTTGGGACACTTTCAATTTGTTATAAATGATGAGAAGATCTAAGATATTTACCAAACTTCAAACACATAAATCAGACATTTAATGTACAAAACATCAAACATGTGTGAAGTTAAGATAGAAAAGGAAGGAAGTGCATAGATTAATTGGTAGACATTTTGTTGAGTCTATCGGTAGGCTGTCAGACATAAACTTTCAACTTTAGTTTAAAGACATGCACCCAACAAGCCTTTGGTCATAACCAACTTCGCCACTTTATAATCAACTATTTCTTCCATAATTATCTGCATCTGATCAGTTTGTGTCCTCCTCAAGTGTAAATAACTGTATACAGATTGATATAGGGACTTAAGCGAGACTTGACTTCCTGTGTGAGCCTACCTATCAGGCACTGCCCACGGACAATCTGTTCTGTTATGTGATACATACAAGTCATCATTTCATTGACATTAATGCCAAAAACGATTTCTTTCTCCTATTACAATCTACATCACCCCAGCATCAAAGGCTAACTAAATTAAATCCGCTAACCTTGGCATACATATTTAATACGGTAACTTAATTACCGACTCTGGGCTAGCTCAGACCACAATAGTCACATAATAATGGGCAGTAAAAAGCATTTCATGATTCACCTTAAACTGTACTCATACACACTGCACTGCCAATAAAACACTGCTTCAGACCACGCAGAAAAAACCTCCGTATGTATACAGCAGATGGTTCATCAACAAGATGATTATTTCAAATTCTGGTCCAAATAAATATTAAAAATATTGAAGGGTTCTTGATTTAGACACTAAGTACCTTGAGAGAACATGAGGAAACAGCATTAATGGATATTAGATAAGTTGTATAGATAAGTTGTATAGATATGTTGTACGTTGTGAAGTATTTCAGTAACTCTGAGAGACAACAACCTGTTAGACCTGTAGGTAGTGTTTCCAGTGTCCCTGGCCCACACTGCTAGGGAGGAGCAATATGGTAGTGGGTTAATGAACATCTGTTAGAAACCTTGTGTAACTGTCATAACTCACCTACAAATACATCAGACAACAATAGGTCACTGCAGCAGGTCAGAGTTCACACAGATCAGACCTGATTGGTTCATATAATAACAGCTGCTGAACTAAATCTCATTACCAGAATCATGAACAAAGGAATATCTCATTCTTATTGTTTCCTTAATTAACAAATGTATCCCCTAAATCTATCGGAGATGCTGAAGAGTGTACAAGAGACAACCTTACCAAGTGTTGAAACACTGCCAATCAAAGTCCATCTTCTATTTCTAGTAATCAGGTCTATAGCTTTGTCTGACTGTATCAATTTAGGTCACTTACATTATCTTTTATTTATCAAATTTCCAAGGTCAAATGAAATCAGCTTATACCATAACCTCGATCATTATCAATATACCCATCATAAATCGTTCATCTTTGAAGTGTAGCCGCTTTGAATCAATCTTACCATGAGTTATGCCCCCTGACAGCCACACAGACACTGAGGTGGCCTTAGCCACAACATGACAGAATGGTGACTTTGGCAAGATGGCCACTCTTGATACTGTCAATGTAAATCCGATTATTTATCGGCTGGGAGACTGGCTTATCACTCTGTGACATAACTCTTTACTTTTTTCCGGCCAGGAAATGCATTTTTTATGACTTGTGAATTCCATAATGGTAAGGGCCGTTATAAAATTGTTGTGTCAAACGTCAGTCACAAACACGTGTAAATTACTGTAATTTCTAAGTGTGGCTGACAGAAATTGCCCTGCCACTTGTCACCCTAAACTCCCAGCCATTTTACACAAAACACACACAAGCTTACGTTACAGCCTTTCAGCCTTATCCTACTATCTCACTCGGAGTTTCACAGCCACATCAAGTCTGATTATTATATCTCCTTTTTTTCCCAAACTGCTCAGGTTTTATAAAGCTTCCATGTAACCTTCCGTTCTGGTCTTTTAACCCTACTTCCTAAATTATTCTCTTTATTGAAAACCTTTGAAGAAATCTTTACCAAATCTGCAAAAATGTTTGCACCGTTTCATGTAATGGGTGTTAACCGTCAAAAGCGCAATAATCTTTACCGATTCCAATCATCTGCATGTTCTCTTGTCGAATCATCTTGACATTCTCGTGTATGATTACTGGATAGAAATACAGAAATATAGAAACTTATCTATGACTACCACGATAAAATGTAAATTATCTCAAAAACATGCTTGTACCATTTACAATCTTCTGGACAGATAATTTTTTCTTTATACATATATCTCATCTTCAAAACAAAAAAGACCTGTAAATCGATCTGTTTGCCTTTGGATATAAAGATTTTGATTAAAAAAAACACTTCTAGTAAATCAAACAGCGCATGTAATGAATGGCTTGCCTCTCGGTACACACCCGCAGTATCCAAGAAAAACACAGATACCTGCACAGACTGCCTCTGTACATGGAATCTTGCCCATTCCCTAAAAACATTTTTAGTTCCGATCATATCCCAATTAATTTGGAAGTACTTCTGAAATATTCTGTCCCATTGATAAACAGCATTAAAGGCAGGGGTATTCCAATGAGCATTAGTTTGTGACTTAAATACTTAGATTGGTAGATTTTGAACTTAAGTTATTTTCTTAAATCTTTCTCAATACTGAAAGGCTCTATTCCAAGTAACAGATAATTACCCATAATTCAGCAAGTCTACAGAACTTGAATCGTTTCCGACATAATACTTTTTAAGTTTTTGTATTTTCTGGCTGTCTGATACGCCTCTGAAATCTGCCGTGTCAGCTGTTGCAGCCGTGACAGGTTTGTCAGGGGAGAATCCCAGACAAAGTGGTACACTTTTGAAGTATTGAAAATGATTGATGTCAAATGTAACCATTCTGAATCTTGTCTAAATGTCTGGGTCATTATTAGTATGTTTCCTTGGAATCTTTTAGATCTTGTAAATTCAAAGCATTGGACGGACTCAGAATTCTATAAATACCAGTGTGTATCTATATATTCACGTTAATCTTTTGGAGAACAGCAATCAAAATTTTCATTTTTAAGTAGGATGTATTCTCTTTATGCATTTAAAGTCTAAAGAAAGCGTTTCAAAAGGCCACAGACTTGAGTGAGGTAGTGGAGAGAATTTTGAGTGATCAAAGCAGTGATACACCAGACTCCAAATTATTGAAAACAAAGTTTGGCTCAGATATGAGTTTTCCCAATGCATATACTAATTATCTTGGCTGAAATCACCTTCTTATTTGATGTTTTACATATACTTCTAATGATAGTAACACCTGATGAGGAGGAGATACTAATCGTCACCTTGTCTCAGGTATAGACCTCAAAGGCATAAAGATCTAAACTATTTGAAAAGTCCTTTTTGTGTGTGTGACCTCTGTTGAATATGTTATGAACTTGATCAGCTGTGTTGGCTTTACCACCTTCATCAAGTGTAAAGAGTGGTGACAAATTTAGATTTTACAGTTCTACAATACTTCTAAATTAGGTTATACTGTCATGGTAAAGCTGGCTTCATGACCAGTGTTCATGCATTGGAGTTGTCTGTGCACCAACAAATAAACCTCACAAAGTTTAGTTTAAGATGAAAATATTGTTTATTTCCAACATTATAGTATCAGAGGTATCTCCTTAAATGTGTTAAGTATTACTCAAGGAAACTTCAATAAATTTAAAACGATTATCTTTGTCCAAAAATAGCAATACAATTACAGTTTCAATATGCTGATATCAGATAAAGATTGGGAACAAAATTCACTTTCAATTCCCTTTTTTTTTTAATTTAATTAAAAAAAACTGGTGCACTTGATTAAAATCAATAAAACAAGTTGACATAATGCTGTATTTAAATTTATCACAAATTGATGATTTCTAAATGAAATCATTCTCATACTTCATTACAAACCATCATTCATCCCTTCAAGTCCTCCAACATTCAAACAACGAAAACCTGCTCATGCAAGACATGTAATGCATGTGCTTTGAAATACTGCACGTGTTGATTCAATAAATTGTGTTTTAATCAGGAAATGCAGTTTCCATCGCCACCATGCACTGCATGCAGCTTCCCCATTCATTCCTATCTCATCGAGTTACAAATCAGTGGCAGGGCAGGGCACCCATTTTAACGTGTAAATCACTGCGGAGAGTTACATTATCTTCCATTTCCTAACCTGCTCAGGAGGTGTTTGTTACTGCCACTCCTCACTACAGTCAGTCTAAATATTACACACGCTACAGTATGACAAGTCCTTGTTTTGTTTTCCATTTCAGTCCTGCTATTGTCTAACTATCAGACAGACATATATTACTTATAATATTCTCAATCATAGTCGTTATCCTCTGTTGGTTTAACCCATTCACCCTTAAAGTCACATTTGAACTCTTGCAATTCAAAGAATGGAATAGTTCATTATAAAATTTCAAGGGGGAATGAGTTAATCCTTCATAAAAAAAACTTATTCTTGTCAAAACTGTGATGAACTGCTATCAAGTTTCTGCCTATCAATCTTCATTGCCACTTCAGTAAATACTGTATTTTCGTCTCCTGAATTGAGCTGCAGAAATATTTCCACTGTGTATATACTGTTGAGGAATAAAACCATAGACTATGAGGTTACTTCCTGTGAAAAATAATTATACAGTAAGATGCCTTATTGCATATATTTTGTATTACCCAAAAAGCATCTGTTTGTCAAGACCCATTATGGTGGTCTGGCTTTCCAAGCGTCTAATTGACTCTGCGGTGGACAATCTTGGTCATCTGATGCCTTAGGAGTTCGCTTGGTTGTAACGGCCTAAACGGTCCATCAACCAAATGTTCAATGAACTGGACTAATGAAGTATTGATCTCGATAATTAATTCAATTATTGTCTTTTAGTCCCTCTGGTCTACTGAAGGCTACATAGCAAACCTATGTAACCAAGCAACTGTTGTCGGCCATGTTGGTCATTGGTAATCTCTGGTGTCCAGTGCAGTAAAAGTATGCAGTGTCCAATTACCATAGACCGGTGTTCAAACCAGCAAACAACCTTCTCTAAGTGATCCACACAGTTGGATAGCTTGCCTCAATAAGACAAATAACCAAGGGAACAGATTCCCAGGGACAAAAATGATCTGTAAACCAGTAAAGAAACACAACATAAACTTTCTAAAATGCCTGAGATTGACAAACTATTTCTGATGGAATCACAGCTCTGTTTAGATTGGGTAATGAATCTGTTTAGATTAAAAGTTGTCCTTTTTAATAGGAACTCATGGTTTAGATGTAGCCAATTTTCTGCAAGACTTTGAAACAACACATCCTCAGTGCAAATATCTGTCTTTCAAAAAAAAACAAGTGGAAACTGCCAAGATTGAAAATTTTAAATAACTTCACCAGATATACAAGTCTGAACTAAATGCTTACGTATAGCTAAAAACCAATGAGACATTTACCTACCGGCAGGTCTCCAGTAAATATAAATGCTTCATACCCAGTTCAGTATCATACATGCTTCCATAATGATAAAAGGATTATTTTATGATGGGGTAAGGGAAGTTGATGGAGCCCCCTCTAAGCTCACATTATGTTCATGTGGGTAATCCCCTGGTTGTGAACAGACTGCTGATTCAGCTAATTTACCCAATTGTCAGTGATGAAATATAATTATCTGCTTATTGGCACAAGTGCTGCCCTCTACCTGTTCCCCATCATGGCCCTCCACATGGCTGCTGTCTACAGGCAGGCGTCACCAATGAGGGTGCTGAGAGAATCCAGGGTACTGGTGGCAGATACTCCACTGATCTGTTGCTAACTCCTCCACAACACACCCCACAGCTATGTCACAATACTGACCCATCAACATGCTGGGTCTAGATGACCAGTCAACATACAGGACCAGAAGTCATCACAGACCACCATGGCCAACACATTTCAGCAATATTTCAGTCAACATGGCTATGTACTGTGATTCCAGCAATGTTCAACTATTTTTGTGTTCATCATGATCTTTCACATGTTTGTCACTGGGGGATACACACCAGTGACAGAGGGGGTTGAAAGGGGTCAGACACAAGTTTGACCAAAGGTCAAGTCTAAATGCTTATGATTGGAACAAGCATTAGAAGGTCTGTCTGTCATGTCCAGCCAGAAAGATTGACCATTGGGTAGCGGTCAGTTTGACTGTAATGAGCTCCTGGACATCTGATCAGGATTACAGATGGACAGCCACCCTTCAAGTTACATCAATGTTCTGTACAGTACACCAGAACACCATCTGTACCCTTCCCTATCACTGGGGCCAAATTACAAAACAGGGTATTTACAGGACTTCCAAGCATGCTTGTGATCCAGATTCCCTTCCTCTACCTCTCATCATGGCTAAATTACAAAACAATCTTCTGCAATGTTCCAAACAAACGTGCTTCAGATGCAGATTCTCGCTCCCGACACAGACTTCAGCAAGGTGCTTTACCAGATCTATATGTATTGTTTACCTTACAAACGTTCCTATGATATACCTGGTATGCTCTTCCTCAGGTTTGCAGATGTTACTTCTGCAATTTGTATTCTGATATCACTAGAAAAGCATGATACCACGTTCCAACTATCAACTATTTTAGGATCCTAAAGCCTGTAAAATAGTAACGCTCAGCTGTCCTACACTAGAACTGCCCTAAAACCAGTAACACTTTCAGGATATTCTACCAACCTGAACTATTGACACTTCATTTACAGAAATCTCAAATATTTCTCGGACATAAAGTATCAAGCTACATCAGGCCTACCATATAGCATATTATATCATATGAAATGGCAAAGCCTAAAAAGAGTCCATTTAATTTCTTTTGCTTATCTGTGATAATTACTAATTCTCAAAAGAGATGTATGAATAAAATAAGACTGGATAAGAGAAAATAAACCTTGCTTATATTCAGATTTGGATACATTGGATGTAATCCATTTAAATTAAACCCTGTACAATCCAGACACTTATATACCAACCGAACCTTCAACTGGGTCTTTCTGTTTATCATGTAATGTGAACCTTTGTAATCTGGACCTGTATAAACTAGACCTTGAACTAGGTCCTCATTGTATATTTTTATATGGATATTAAACCTGAATTATCTGGATACCTGTACAAACGAAACCTTTAATAGATCCCACTGAAAACTTGTTCATACTAACTAAATTTGTGTAATCAGGAAGTCTGCCAATAGTGAACAGTAAGGTCCAGTGGAGGCCTGTTTAAATAGGTTAATCGGTGTTAGGAGTATTTGGCAAGTGGAGGAATGTTTTACAGGTTTAAATGATTGGGAACCTTTTACATAAATATACTAACAAGCTGATAAAACATCATGGTCCTAAAATAAAATAAAAATAGTTGATTTCTTTTTACCTCATATTCCATGTCATACCCTCTCTCTTCAAAATAAGCATCGTCATATTCAAAACCATGCGCCATTTCTATGTCAGTTAGACCCATCTCTGTGCTGGCAGAAAAGGCTACAGGTCGCCGAGATGACGGCTGATATAATCTGGAAAACAGAAAAAAAATATAACATAATTTAAATCTCAATAGAAATGTTATTACAGGAAAATTCCTTTTAATTGCTTAAAAATTTCTGAAAGAAGCAAACTAACAAACTGTTTGACCTTTACAGGCAAGGCTTGATGGTTAGGCACAGGCAAGGGTTGATGGTTAGGGACAGGCAAGGGTTGATGGTTAGGGACAGGCCAGGGGCGACGGTTAGGGACAGGCCAGGGTCGACGGTTAGGGACAGGCAAGGGTTGACGGTTAGGGACAGGCAAGGTCGACGGACACGCTATGTTACAGACTAGTTGATTCCAACGGAGGTAATCAGGTAGAAAAGTGGTAAAACTAACACAGTTTTGATATCACAGAAAGGCTTGATTTGTATGCTTGATTTAGTGTTGTCTGCACTCAGAGTTGGATCTAAGCTGTATAATTATTGCACCTTGCTAGAAAACCCAATATTAGTGCCCTGGGGATGTCTTGTCAACTCATCCAGTGGTACTATGCTTCCATCTTTTTTGAGGCGATGTGTTCAGCAGAGCCAAGATAATTCGCCCAATCAGAGCTATATATGTAAGAACAGGGATAATTGTGGAGGGCTGTAGTTTGCTCGACCCCTAGGGACCTCGGTGTAATGAAAGGATCACAGATTACAAGGTATTCTGGGAAATCTCACAAAGATTATTCGAAGCTCTGGGTATTAAAAACGTTTGGTCTTACGTAACACGTGTACCGGTAAAGCCAGCAATGATATGAGGCAGTATAAAGATTGATTCACAGACCTACTGATAATGTCTACACAAAGTCTATTCCTGTTGCTCTTTCATATTATGTGTTGTGGAATTCTATTTTTTGCTTTCTGTAATTTCAAATCCTACTCAAAGTTATGTATTGCTGGTTTCCTTTCAAGCATTTCCTCACATCTACGTTTTCTGCCATATATTACGAGAAAGCTGATAAGATGCTTAAATGACATCCTAGGAAGTGGTAGGGAGAAAAAGGGCTCCTCTAGCTTCCTCATAGTTAACGCAAGGTTTCTAAAGAACAAAACTTGCCCGGCTGTCAACATTGATTTTAAGTTAAATTGTTACAATGCAGTAAATCAGACAAGCTACGAAGATTTAGTTTCTGTAATCATAGCACACTTTGACCTGAAAAGTCAACGAACTTTCCCATATGTCAATTGGTTCCTTGTCACTGACCCACAACCTCCAATGACCTCTGATGACCCACAATGATCTCTAATTAACTGGCCACTTGTTGAAGACCTGTAATAAGATAGGTGATGGATTATGAGGTCAATCTTTAAATGCCTCATATACAAACACTAAGTGGATCCTTTGGTACCATTTAGTATAGATTTTGACATAAATAGGAGAAAATATACCTCTAAACTGTCATTTATACAAATGTTTCCTGCTTAAAACATAAATATCCCGGTGAATTATCTTGTTTTCTTTTACTCTGCTGTCCATCCACATGACTTATCTTTAAAAAAAATCACACATCTACTTCCCAATACACCCTAGTTCTCCCCAGCCCTCCAGGTCAAATTTCACAACAAGGGTATTCCCCTCACTCCAGGAACCAGTTACCATGGTAGCTGTCAATTAAATCTGTTTGAAGCACAGTAATTGTCAAATTTAGAAGAAAAAAAGGTGAAGAGGTTTTAATCAAATGTTTACATGAGAAATCCTGTCATCTGCCCTTCTCTACAGAAAACTCTGATAAGATGGAGACCAACAAAAGCAGGATTGTTCTGGTAGTGGATAGGAACATCAAAGGCAGCAGACCAGTCATGGAGGTGAATGGCCCTCTAGCTCTGGGTAGTTGACCTAAAATTCTAACCTAAAGAAACTCCCTCGACATTTCTCTGTTCTGGAGCTTATACCATTGTGCCTTTGTCTTTACTGCCCTCTGATGATACTTGGGCCGTGGGAACATGGTGTGACATATATTTTTTAAGAAAGCTTTGTCAGAGTATTGTTGGGTAAATTCCTTTATTTAGGTGTTGGGTAATGCTGGTTCTGTGAAACCCTGTGTAATCTGGTATAAAACCTGACAAAGCTAGTACCTATTATAAACCTGATATACTTAAAACCCTGGAACCCTTAAACCAGGGCACATTTAAACCTGGCAAAACTAGCATATTTAAACCATAGTAATTTAAACTCTGACATATTTAAACTTTAGTTAATTAAAAGTTGAAAAAGATAGAACTTTTAAAACAGTACATCAAAACCCTGCCATTCTTATACCCTGTTACCTTTGAATCCTGGCAAAGTAAATATATTTAACACTGTTACATTTAAACCTGGGCAAATTTAAACTCTAGCAAAGTCACCACATTTAAACCCTAGTATATTTTAAAGACTTTTTGATTAAATAAAGTATGTGATGCAGAGCTAACAGAGAAGACTAGCTAATATTTAGGAATGGTCTACAGGTGTATAGGAAGCGACCCAATCCCAGATGTGAAAACACTTGAGGAACCGTCTCTCAGAATTATCAAGTGTTTATCTCAAGCCAGATGTGTTTTCTGTTTCTCTGAATGCATAAAGAAAACATGCATAAAACGCTCCCCAATCGGAGGTTACCTCACATTTTCACCCGCACTATTGATGCATTAAGTATGTGGTCATTTACATGTCGTGAGTATGTGATACCATTCTCCCTGTGGCAGACCATTTTTTACAATCTTCCCGCAAGAATTCTGCATTTGTAAATCATATAAATAAAGTATAAGAAATGTGAAAGATAATGCTAAAATATTCTTACTATGACGGAAAAAATATATTATCTTACAGGAGTCTGACTGCACCAGCATATGTGTCTGTTAATCTCACCATCGTCATGGCAACCGATGACTGGAGAGGAAGCCACATAGTGGATTCCTTCCTCTCGACCAGATCACAGGCTATGAGGATGGTTGTGATTCTCTCCACATCAGCCAACCAGGAAGGCAAAATTAATATGTTTTCATTCCTGTTGCTCCCCCTCCCTTTCCCTCCACATGTGTTTAATTAGCCTCTAAACTCTTTACTTGTACATGAAAACAAATTTTTCTTACATAAATATCCTACAATGAATGATGCCTCGATAGGCCAGGTGAGAAACCCGTGCTCCCATAATTCATACCTGTCCCAGCCAATTAGTGAAGGTAATTCTGTTTTCTTTTGAAATACATACTACTATGCTTTCTATGTTTTTCTCCCATGCCAAAAATTGCTCCCAGTGAAAGGGGGTGTAATAACATAACTAGGGCACGCCTTTTTATAACTTTATAATACGACATAATTGATTGGATATTAGACAAATGTGGCAAAAAACCACAGGCATGGTATATACATGAGAGAGTAGGCAGACAGCAGTCTGGGTGAAGAGGACCATCATATGTAATACAAACCGTCATTGGAAACATCACCAGATGTAAGAGATGACATCATTGGTCATAGAGAAATATAGATATATGAAGGAATTTCTATTAATAACAAAAACTACAAATTTGCTTCATGGCGTAATGTGCAAAATTAATTATATCAACTGACATCTTGGGAACTGATCTATCTATGTCCTGATCAATTAACGCTGGTTTAAATTTAAATTTCAAAATTTGAAGTATTTATCATCTGGAATTCAAATCAATAATGACAAGTGAAGGATGACAAGAAATTGATGGTTTATAAGAGTATGATGCCATCACTACACAAAAACTACTTCACTTTTAGGATGCCTCTTACCAGGATGACGTAAAGCACTCCAATGATTACGAGTGTATGGAGAGTCATACGATACCCTGCAAACATTACAGATCAAATCCAAAGTGAAAACAATATCCTATTTCCCCGACGTATGATAAAATGTTTCCCTGGGGCAAGATTTGTGTATTTTTTTCATTCAAAAGAAACACAGCTAAAGGGAACAGGAGCTTGGGGTACATTACCAAGGGCCTGTACTGCATCATCACACCAGCTCGAGTTTATTTTGTCAAAATAATTACAGGCTACTTTATCAAAGAAATACAAGTCACCCTTAAACGTATCAAATATGTATCAAGCCCAATTTTTATTTTTAGATGTTTACCTTACCTTACCTACACAATCGAGATTTTAATCATAAAATAACTTTGGTAGTGCAGAGGAGGGAGTGAACAGCTGTTTTAGGGGATGTGGCTTTCAACACAATCCCGGAAAAGTACAAACACAGGGGGAAAATGGAGCCTCAACCTTCTGTCTTTATACTATACTCAACGTTACTGTAGCCCAGCCTTGTCTTCATAATATACCCCAGTGTTACATCCTGGTACGAGTTGCCAAAAATCTAGAATATGTGGCAAACTGTTCTATTTCATGTACAGAAATATGACCGCATATCTTACCTAACCTAAACATTTATAATATTGTTAACTAACCCTGCTTAGAGAACGTTGATACAAAGCCAAACTCTATAATTAAGTCTTAGAGATGGAATCAATATGAAGTTCCTTTCAAGTAACTGATTATGAAGCATGACATCGCTCTGTTTACACGAGCAACAAGCTTTGTTTCTCTTAAAGCACAACTTCAGCAATCTTCTACCTAATACTCTTCCTACTTGAACTGAAATTAGATGTCTTGTAAATATCCTTCCAGTACTCTAACAACTCAAGACTGAAACTAGACATCTTGTAATGATCCTTCTAGTACTCTTGAATCTCAGGACTGAAACGTAGACATATTGTTAAGATCCTTCTGGTACTCTTACAACTCAAGACTGAAACTAGACATCTTGTAAAGATCCTTCCAGTACTTTCCTTCTATGGACAGAAACTGGACATTTTGCAACTTTTCCTACTCTGGACAGAAACTGGACATCTTGTAACTTTTCAGACTCTGGACTGAAACTGGACATCTTGTAACTTCCTACTCTGGACTGAAACTGGACATCTTGTAACTTTTTCTACTCTGGACAGAAACTGGACATCTTTTAACTTCCTACTCTGGACTGAAACTGGACATCTTGTAACTTTTCCTACTCTGGACTGAAACTGGACATCTTGTAACTTTTTCTACTCTGGACAGAAACTGGACATCTTGTAACTTTTTCTACTTTGGACAGAAACTGGACATCTTGTAACTTTTCCTACTCTGGACAGAAACTAGACATCTTGTAACTTTTCCTTCTCTGGACTGAAACTAGACATCTTGTAAAATACATCCCTATGCCTTTCCTACTCTAGACAGAAACTGGACATCTCATTTTAGGCAAAGAAGTGCCTTTACCAGTGGATGTGATTTGAGACCNGGGTGGGGCAGGGGAGCTTAGGTATAAATTGACCTATTATCTGTAAACTTAAATAAAATTACCATACTTATACACATCTTTCTTTTCTTTCTTCCAGAAGTATATTCTATATGTGATATGGAACCAAGCACATTCCAAATTCCTTAATTTATAAAATAATTTTATAAGATTACTATTAAAAAATTACAACATTCCATCATATCCCTGAAGTTTCCTTTTCAATTTTATAATTTTTTAAGGCTTTGTTACATACAACTTTCTCTACATAGCCTACAACACAGGGTACTATTGTCCTCTCCGTGATTCCTGGACGTCTGTCAGCCCACTCCAGAGGCGCAGGCCCCATCGTGAAAACGAAGCGTAACGATTCCACTTTAGTGCAAAACAATTGTCAGCGAGGCCAGATAAAATGGCTGCTGGTCTGGTTACCTGGCAACTCGCACAAAACCTCGTGTTTGAAGATGAAAATCCTGAGATTTTTTATGTTCATTTACACTGGGATCAAAAGGCAAGTATCTTTGCTGCCGATCACCATTAATTGGGAGTGATACAGTTCAGGTTTTTCTCTGCCATCACTTATCTGGTTTGTGTGTTTAATACCCTCACCCTGTCTGCTGATACCTACCACTAACTTTCTACTTGTTTCACTTTTATTTAATGAGAATCATTAACTTGTAACCATAGCAGATTTTTTATCTCTTGGTTTATTATTCTGATTCAGAAGATGAAGATTGAATTATCTTATCTCTCTGTTTCCATCAGTCATTTGTCATTTGTACTTACGTCTCTGTCTTCATCAGTCATTTGTCATTTATACTTACGTCTCTGTCTTCATCAGACATTTGTCATCTTTACTTACATCACTATTTTAATCAGTCATTTGTCATCTTTAATTACATCTCTGTCTTCACTAGACATTTGTCATCTTTACTTACATCACTATTTTAATCAGACATTTGTCATCTGTACTTACATCTCTGTCTTCATCAGTCATTTGTCATCTGTACTTACATCTCTGTCTTCATCAGACATTTGTTATATGTACTTACGTCTCTGTTTTCATCAGACATTTGTCATCTGTACTTACGTCTCTGTCTTCATCAGACATTTGTCATCTGTACTAACATCTCTGTCTTCATTAGACATTTGCCATCTTTAACACATGTCTCATTTTCATCAGTCATTTGCATAAATTTACATAGTCTTATTGTCCACTATACTACTTGTCATAATGTGTTATATAAATACTTTTTAGCAGCTTAATTGGATATAACTTTGCATATAGAAGAACCAGTGCTAGGGAAAACATCTTTTCAATGGCTGACTTTCCTGGAAAAATGGTGGGATTCTTTAATGTTGAATTACCGTCAACACTACATTACAAAGAATGACAGACCTCTATAACAAACTCTGTGTAAGAAACTGTATAAAGATGGGACAAAATGTCACAGAGCTTGTCTCGCTACAGTAATATAGTGACAACAGCATGAAGAAAGGGAGACAGAAGGAGGAATATGGATGGAAGGGAGTTATATTTACAGCCGTTACAAGGAACAGTCGTAGCGGAGAGATTGATGGGTGGTTTATGGACGAGGGAGATGTCAGGTTTGTGTACTGTGGATTAACTTATCTCTACCAATGAGAATTATGTGATAAATAATTAATCCATCGAGAGCGGATCTGAGAGTAACAGTGATCTGAACGTGGCTCTATCAAAAGGAGGTGCCTGTCACAGTATCGTGAGGGGAGATACCCATGTCTAACACTTCCTGTAGAAGGCGATTCACGGGGCCCTGTTACCACATTTCTGTGTGTGTCGGACCTCACTTCCACAAGCTTACACCCTTGATTACAATCTACCCTGATCAGGAAATATAAAATATTTAATACTTTAAAGAAAAGACTCTTTCATAGCTACACGCACATGTTAGCTAGTTCACACATTTATACAACGGCATTTTTGTACAACAATCTATTCTGACCCAAGGCATTGAACTCGGAATATTTTAGAAAGGTCAGGCAGTAAAGGGCCTCAGTCATCTGAAGGATAAACACATGACTTTCAGTAAGACTCAGGCTTAATTGACAGCCATCTTGCAACTCACTCAAATGCAATAATGCTTTTTTCATAACTGAACTCTAGTTGCCCAAACAAACCTGGCACAGTATAGCAGTTTGTATGCCTCATGGCCACACGGATGAGTGTTTCAACAGTCGGAGTCCACAATACGTTTTATCGTGCACTTAATCGTTCAACCGTTTCAACCACAATAGCATGTGCACGTTTGCACGTGTGTTTTAGGTAAGGCAGCGAGAATGTTCCCAGCTCGTTCAGCATATGCTCAAGTTCAATGCAGTTGTGACGATGTGATTATGCGATAACATTTTTTATAGATACATGTTACATGTGTTCCTTGTGCGTGTCTGGTACCTCTTCAGACATCCAAAACACGATCTCCTACGGAATGTTTAAAAGCTTTTTATTCTACCCTACTTGTGAAAGACAAGATGCTAATTTACATTATATTTTTACTTTATCAGCAACTGGAGATCTATAAGTTAGTGGAACTGTGGTGTTTATAAGCACCTGCACCCCCAGTTTGTACTATTTTTACAGATGAGACCCCGAACTGGGTGTAAATAACGTGACTTCCTCCCACTTACATTCCTAGCCTGGTTCAGAACAACTTATACCAATAGAAATGAGATACAGGTATACCAATTTATCATCTGATAGGCAGAGAATTCAGTACAGAAAACTAGTAATCCGTAGGTTGTAGCATCATGTAGCAACATTGAATGATTTTATCAAAGACAAAAAAAGATTTCGGGAAAATGTTATTCTGAAGACAGTATAAGCTAATATTGAAATTTATGATGAGTTAAGATTTAGGCTGAACACAAGATTTAGGTATTACAATGAAGACTAATGTGAATTATCATAAATGTTATGTTATTATCCAAATTGTATCATCTATATGTGTCCTGCAGTTTCTGGAAGTTTTGTCAGCCATGTAGAGAATTACCCGGCAGAGGAAGTGATGGAATAGGTGTGTTTTTAATGTTGACTTTTTACGTGGCGGCCAGTTGATGTGGAGGTTCGCCTGGTGTACATCTCCTTGTTTATCTGAGGAGCAGCTGCTGAACCCCTTACCGTTCCGTATTTTTGGAACTCGTAGAAAAACTGCAATACATTAGAACTGGGCAGGAGAAGTAACGGGAATATAATGAGTCCTTAGTATAAGGAAGTCGTCTGTTTGATAAGTGGCAATAACTCTCAAAATATCGTCATAAATGTATCTAAAACTTGTCAGTTCAGCAAACACGTTACCAACGAGATAAACACTCACAACTACATAGCACCTTATCATACGAGGGTATCAAGCAAAAATGAAAAGTTTTTATTTTGCCAAGGAAATGAAGTGCTATTAATATTGCAGCTGATTATTATTTACAAAACGACTTTGGTGAAAACACTTCCAACAAAGCAAGCAGTTGCTAGCACAAAACTGTTTTTTGGTGTACAGAATGATGGAACTACCGGCATCTGACTGGCCTCGAGGCATCACACCAAACTATTGAGAATAATCTTATAATTACAAACCCTTACAGACACCCGTGCTTACCATAATAGTGTGCTGACCAACAACCATGTTGGAACACAAAGCAGGCGTTCAAAAATTCATGTAATGCAAATACTGCAGTTTACATTTTTTTCAATTCAACAAATGATAAATGAACCGTACAATGATGTTAGCCAAACAAACTCGCCATGTTTTACAATGTATGCAATGTGAAATCGGGAGAATACAATGCTTAATCATGCCCACGTTGAGAAATCAACCATGAGGATTTGGACAACAACGTCTGTAAAACAGGGGGAAGGTGTTTTGAAATGTAGAAAATGTATTTGAAGGAGACAGAGAAGACATAGATTTTGGGAACCAGATATCTGTCTGAGGGGGAGGGGTAACTGTCACGAGGCCAGATGTTGTCATCTGATAATAAGTCAACATGTTCTGGTCACACCAAAGGCTCGTAAACCAGGGCAGAAACACGGCAGAAACTGATGGGGTATTTTGTGGGGGGAAATATCAGAAACAAATGTTAAATGGTGGGGAGGAAGTTGAATGACTCCTAGACATGACATATTGTTGTAGATTTGTATGGGTCAGCCCCTATCTCACATACGATCCCCTCTATCTCTCCCTTCACCACAGATCACCCAGACAACGGGCCTGGTTAGCTTCCCCATAGCAACACAAATATTTTTATTCTATTTTTTTTTACATTTTCTTTTAACAAAAACAGAAACTCCACCAAAAATGTTACCCAAAGGTAAGGGTTAAAGTAGCCATAATAAAAATATTTTAAATTTTTTTTGTAGACTTTCAAAATATTGTCATAATGATGTGTTGTGGAAGCTCGCTAGACTGACTGGGGATGTCGGCTGGGCAGGGCACATGGCGGTATGGAAGGGTAGGGTATGAGGAAGAATCTCTGAGATTAGGTTCCCTAGCATGCTAGCCCTGCACCTGATCATGCCAGTTGTGCACTTGGCTCCAGGCACTTATACCCTTATCAGTATAGCTAATCAGATCTCCACCTAATTGTATTATACATCAGGTCGATTGGCTGGTTACATACTGAAATGTTTTAATTCATTCAAATTTAATTCCATATCAGATTTGATAGTTTGAAATAATATCCCGTTTATCTACTGATAAAGCCTCCCTGAAACAACCTGCTGGTATATTGGCCAAGGTTTTCTGTTAGACTCTTGATATGAATTTAAAGAGTTTTATTTACGTTTTATTAACCTCTAATATCACAGGTAAAGAAATAAAATACACTTATTTTTGTAAAAGGAATAATTCAATAATGAGATAAAGTATATGACCTACCCACTGGTCGGGAATGGGAAGACAGGAGGTGGTGGTGTTGGTGGACGATTAAATCCGTAAATTTCTTCTTCCGTTTGTGTTCCTATTGATACCATGGTTGGAGATCTATTTTTCATTTTATTTTTGTTGACCCTGCGTAGAACCTCAACCACAATGGGCTCCTGCGCCGTGTGGAACGCCTCGACGGCTTCTTCGTGTGATGACTTGGATAAATCCTGACCATTTACCTGCAAAACACAAGAAATACTCTATATATAAATATCCGTAAGACAAGAAACACTATACGTAATTATCCGTAAGACAAGAAACACTATATGTAATTATCCGTAAGACAAGAAACACTATATGTAATTATCCGTAAGACAAGAAACACTATATGTAATTATCCGTAAGACAAGAAACACTATATGTAATTATCCGTAAGACAAGAAACACTATATGTAATTATCCGTAAGACAAGAAACACTATATGTAATTATCCGTAAGACAAGAAACACTATATGTAATTATCCGTAAGACAAGAAACACTATATGTAATTATCCGTAAGACAAGAAACACTATATGTAATTATCCGTAAGACAAGAAACACTATATGTAATTATCCGTAAGACAAGAAACACTATATGTAATTATCCGTAAGACAAGAAACACTATATGTAATTATCCGTAAGACAAGAAACACTATATGTAATTATCCGTAAGACAAGAAACACTATATGTAATTATCCGTAAGACAAGAAACACTATATGTAATTATCCGTAAGACAAGAAACACTATATGTAATTATCCGTAAGACAAGAAACACTATATGTAATTATCCGTAAGACAAGAAACACTATATGTAATTATCCGTAAGACAAGAAACACTATATGTAATTATCCGTAAGACAAGAAACACTATATGTAATTATCCGTAAGACAAGAAACACTATATGTAATTATCCGTAAGACAAGAAACACTATATGTAATTATCCGTAAGACAAGAAACACTATATGTAATTATCCGTAAGACAAGAAACACTATATGTAATTATCCGTAAGACAAGAAACACTATATGTAATTATCCGTAAGACAAGAAACACTATATGTAATTATCCGTAAGACAAGAAACACTATATGTAATTATCCGTAAGACAAGAAACACTATATGTAATTATCCGTAAGACAAGAAACACTATATGTAATTATCCGTAAGACAAGAAACACTATATGTAATTATCCGTAAGACAAGAAACACTATATGTAATTATCCGTAAGACAAGAAACACTATATGTAATTATCCGTAAGACAAGAAACACTATATGTAATTATCCGTAAGACAAGAAACACTATATGTAATTATCCGTAAGACAAGAAACACTATATGTAATTATCCGTAAGACAAGAAACACTATATGTAATTATCCGTAAGACAAGAAACACTATATGTAATTATCCGTAAGACAAGAAACACTATATGTAATTATCCGTAAGACAAGAAACACTATACGTAAATATCCGTAAGACAAGAAACACTATACGTAATTATCCGTAAGAATGAGGTAAGCAGGACAGAACAACATGACCATGAGATGCAGCAGAAACAGAGAAACACTTACAGATGAATCTCACCACTTGTATCCAATAGAATGACAGCCAGATTTAAAACCACACACCTGTACAGAAACACTGGCAATCGTGGAATATCATCTTTCCTTTCTTACTTCATTACACAAATTCCACACCAGAAAATGCATGTTTGCACTTTTTCCGCTCTATAGGTATTTAGGCAGAATTACAACTCTCTTAACAGATTCCTAAGGGCACCACCATCCAGATGCTGGTTTGGCTTCTCATTGCTAATGCATCAAACCATAAAAAAAAAAAAAACGAACCATCTACCTGGAAATCATGGCCGGAAATAACGGAAAACACCCATTTCTGTTTATTAGAATAAAATCCATTTTCTATGCATTAGTCTCCACAAAGTGTGAAATTAATTAATTATGATTATCAATCGACACCATCGCTGTTTTTCCCTATTTTATAGCCACAAGGGCGAGTTCTAGTGACTAACTAAAACACTTCTCCAACCAAGCACGACCTTTGTGTTGCTTTGGCTGTACTGGAGGTAGCTCCCACATCCGTACTCTACCTGTAACGGGACCCTGTCAATCAATAGCCCTACATGCATCACCGCCACAACCAGCCGATTACTCATTTAGGACAACGTACAAGTTATTACACAAGCAAATTTCACTTTCTGTATAAATATTTCATCTGTGGGCCCTCCATCAAGAAAGAAATGAATTGGCTTATCCAAGGGGTCATTAATACGCACAGATCTCTCATAAATATTTCCTTTTGTGTGGGTCAGCCACGCTACCCGAAAACTTCTACTCCAGAACTATATAGAAGAATATACTGTATTGTATCATAGTGTAATGGACTTATTTGATAACTGTCTACAATAATTACGCCAGTATTCTCTGTCTGTGATTTTAATAAGCTCCCACCATTACCAACAAATGGAATCACTCCTCAATGTCGCATACACACACACCCTGAAACGTATTCAATTTTATATCGGATCTACGATCAGTAACAATTAAACAACTTTCCACTGGGAAATTACAATTGAATGCTTTTAACTTTCCTCTCCAATTAAAATAAGTCCTATTCATCTTGTCAGCATGTGCCAGCGAGTGTACATCAGAAAATGAGGGAATTTAAAAAAATATACGTTTTTTGCTGTTAATGGACATTCTACATTCTATTACAATAACTGTAATCGCTTCCACTTGAACTGATGAAATTATCAAACGTTCGATTGATTGAATGACAAAAAAATCAACAGAGACAGCAATTTGTATTAAACTTTTTGTCGTTATCAATGACAAAATCGCAATGATGTTTTTTTTGCCGCCAAATTTCTAATCATATTAAAACTTTTGTAAATGCTGTCAATTATCATAATCAATTAGTTAGGGTGGGGAGGATTAAACGGGACCAGAAAGGGTTCATTGTGATGGTATCAACCTTTCACCTAAGTGTGGCAGACTATAACAACCAACAGACTGCACAGGAGATCACTTGGGCAGATTGTATGTACTAAGCACTGACAAAAAAAATCTCACAATTAGAGATTAAAACAGTTGCTCATATCAAATGTCCCAAACATTTAAACTAAAATGAGAAAGAGGGAATCAGTATACAGGGAAGATGTCATCAGTGTGTGTGGAATATGTCATCAGTGTGTGTGGAATATGTCATCAGTGTGTGTGGAATATGTCATCAGTGTATGTGAAAAATATCAGAATTATATGCAGAAGACGTCATCAGTATGTGTGTCATGTTTGAACAGCTGAAAGTACAAAATAATTTCTCTCAGAGGAGTGTCCAATCAAATTCATCCAAATACTTAATAAAAACCTTTTATCCAAGTATTGGGTGGCTCTGATTTCAGGAAGGATTGCAGCATTGTCTGTCGAAACATCTGATAAAATGTGCTACCAGACACAAGTAGTAGAGTAATTACATTGATACATGTTAGCCTAGGTCTCCAGCTCATCATCCGTCACACACTCATACTCAACATTACTTAAGTTGCCTGACAACATAAAAAGACCACATATCTAGCATAATAGAAAAACACAGCACATGATGAGGGCACAATAATGTGTTTACTTCAATATGCTCCCAATAGAACAGGACATCTTTCTGCCTACTCTCCAGTTAGCCTATTGTGCTTGGAATGGAATCTAGTACACACCCTTCAGACACCTTCTGTGTGGAGTCTCTATGGGGAGGGATTGTATACCTACAGGTACGCAGGAGGAAGACCAGGAGGAGAAGGAGGGGAGGAGATTGGCAAGGGGGAGGAGGAAAGATTGGCAAGGGGAGTAACCTAGTTTATTACTTATACATGTTAACAAGGGTAATGACCTGGTACACTATAGGTAGGGGAGGGGCAACTGGGGAGGGGGAGTTGACTGGGAATGAGGAGCAACCTAATTAGAACCTTATGTAGTGGCTTAGTGGTACAGGTTACAGTTGTAATACCAATCAGAGTAACATTGCCAAAGGTCAAAGGTTCTCATAAAGACAACTCAATCCAAACCTCCTCCAGCAACTGCCCAGTGCAAATGTAGATGGTAAGGATAATTGTCCCCACAAAGACAACCAAACCAAAACAATATCAAAGGGCAACTGTCCTCTAGAGGTCAAGGTCAAGGTCCTCATATAGGTAATACAATTAAGATCTCTCCCACTGGCAACTGTTCTCCAAACCAGATTACGGTCATGGTAAAGTATAATTCTTAATATATTAGGGCCAATAATATTATCAAAATCTTCTCATCGTAGTGCAGTATAAGCCAATATATATCAACACAGACCTCATACATAAAAGGTCATAGGTCATCAAGGTTTCTTGTCTAATAACCACTGTCTATCATTCTATTAGATCTCAGGGCTCTAAAAACACAAGTGGGTCAATGTTTCTAAAATCAATGAAGTACTGTTTGTGTGGTGTTATATCGGGGAACAGTGAATGTAATATCACACAAGAGTACAGCAGCTTATCAATGGATTACTGATGATTGGGGTTCTCATAAAAGGATATTGATGCAAAAAATAGTCTAAGATAAGACCAAAATTGAGGATGATTATACAAAAGTAGGGCAGATAAAATGCAAAAAATCTGGTACTGATTCCATCCGACAGCTGTACATGTGTCTGTAAAAAGGTTGGTCTGTTGGAGGTGGTCAATCTGATGATACCCTGCTTTATTTTCTAGGGTGTGAAAGATACAGAGGACGATAGAGGTAATGACTGGCAGTGAGGGCAGGCATTATTGGGTCTTTATAAAAATAGTCACACAGCATCTATATATAAATAGTCGCACAGCGTCCACTATCGGGGCCACATATATAGTTAAACAGCATCATTTATAGGGGCCATGGTCACTTAGTGTCCATTAAAGGGGCCACATACATGTATATAGTCACACAGCATCCATTTTAGGGGCCATTATCAATAAGTGTTCATTGTAGGGGCCACAGCTAAACAGGGTCCTTAAGGGTTAGGGTTATACATGGTCCATTATAGGGGCCATAGTCACATATTGTGGTGTCCATTATTGGGCCATATATATATATATATATATAGTTATACAGCCCTAACCATTTTGTTCTAAAACACCATTTAACTGAATAGGCCAGAGAAATTATTTTTTTCAGAAGGGTCAAAAGACTAAAATCTTTTATCATAAAACATTATATTAAACTCAGTAAGTTTTTTTTTAGTTTTAAAAATCGATGCAATCTCCTGCCTGCGCACTGCAACAGATTATTGCTGCCCTTCACTAAGACAACAGACAGCTCTACTGATTTAACCATGTTGATTAAACAGCAATCTTTGCCTTGCAAAGACCGACATGGTTCTAGGGTAGAATTGAGATATAAAAGAGGTACAAAATGTTAATTAAACATCAATCCTTGTTTGCCTCCAACAAAAGTTCTATACAGTGGTATTAGGGAGTGAATAAAATTGGATCCATGGAACAACTCTGATGAGTTCTGACGAATATGTTCACAGTGTTATTAGGTAGTGAATTACATTGACTGCTGAATAACCTACAGGCTTGTAAGATATCGATACCCTGGTACAATCAATCTGGTCATGTCCAGCTTTCAGGGTGAGTGGGCATTTCTACCTCATTACTAGAACATTCTATACAGGTCAGCTAGTACTACAACCAGCCAAAGGCAGGTTTCTGGGAACCCTAGCATCAAAGACATGACGATCACACCGACAATTACAGATACATAATATGCAATTTCCATTGCGGACCATCACACATCTTTTATCTCTATATATTATCAGTCTTTGTCAATCGACTATAACAATAATTACACTATTGTGAACTAAGCTTATTGGCGATGTATTTTGTCTCCACCAGCTAGAACCTCTTGATTTATATATTGTTTCTTATACAGCTATCCCTGTTTATCAACTCCCAGGCCATCCAATGAACAACCAGTCAATTCAAATCTTCCATCAGCAATTGGTTTAATTCCAAATAAGGAACATGGCTATTTTAAGAGTGGCACCCTTTGACTTCCTACTTCTCCATTTCGGAAAATCATCTTTGATGTAAAACCATTTTATAAGAGGTTAAATTTATAAATTGATTAAAATTAAAATTAAAATTTAAAAAAATTGAAATGTTTCACCTTAGTTTACATCATATCTGATCTTTGCATTTTAATTAACACCTAGAACAACTTCCTCTGCATCCTGACTCATTGTTTGTAAGACAAGAAGGTTGATTACATGATTGTCATAAAATTGTGTTAAACAAGTTTACCTCACTTTCATTATTAGTTAAAATTTGTTTTCATTTCAAAACTTGAAAAATTAACCAACTCAAATAAGACAAGAATACTAAGCAATAATCTCATACTGTGGAGCCTCTATTTATCAAGTATAGAAACTTTTTAAGCTGTAGTTATGAGGAATGATACGAAGTTCATAGGTAACCATTGTAACAGATAACGGAGGGGCTACATTAGATGGACACAAAGTAAACGTTTATTAGTAATGTGTCACCTTATCATAAGTACAACCTCGGTCAATTCATCACAATGTGACCCATTAAACAAGCACTCAACTAGAACCATTTGTTATTGGTATGCAAGTATTCAATTACACTGCGAGTCGCCCTGTCACAATGTCCTGCGGACCATGACACAGCGGTCGTGTGACCCCCTCCCCCCCATCCTAAGGTGAAAGCACGCCTAGGTGTACTCAAACATAAACACTGTTAAGTTAACAGTGAGGAATTTGTCTGCTCTAACGTAAACACTGTTCAACTTAGGGAGCTTCACTGAAGCTCTTCTTCTACAGGGAGCATAGGATTATTATTTATGAGCTCCCTTTGTGAAAGCGGTAAATCTGACATCATTTTAGACTCAGGAAATGTGATGGTGAAGAAAGATGGCCACACACCCAACGCCTCGAGCTTCACAGTGTCGCCTTGCGTTAAACACGCTGTCATGGTGATTTGTGGACAAAAATTATAATCTTTTTTCCATGGAAATGTTTTTTGCTATTTCAGGGCCATGATGAAATAATTTCATTAATGAAGACGCGATGTGCTCCAGTCAACATTGATGTCACGTCCGCACAAATAGCTTTATAATCCCACGCTCAAGTGTTCACGTCACATCTCAAAATGAAGCAATCACATTCAATATACTCTCGGTTCGTAAAAATATAATGAAATTGTATTATACTCATTTGCCAATTTTAAATTCTAAATCTTATCATGTGATGAAACATGATTTAGATTTCCACAAACAACACTCGTGGAACACGGACATTAATGGGTAAATAGCTTCCGACTGTGTTAGATGTTTACCTGTTGTTTACCTGTTAAATACCTATTAAATCAGCTTTAAGTTGTTTTTTATTTACGTAAACAAGCTGTTTTTATCACCCACCCACCACAATACACAGTGTAGGACATGTGTGTTTGTCTCACACGTCCGGGTCAGAGAGTAAGACCCATATTTATATAATCTATGAATTATTAATGACGACAACTAAAGATTCCATCGTAAAACTGATTTACACATTAATAAACACTCACACAAATGGAAGAAAAATATGTCAAACAGAGAAAAGGCCAACCAGTCCATTTAATGTACTCACTTCAAACACATTTAATATCACAAGGTGATAAACAGAATTCTCCAGGTACACCAACTTAACATTACATCACCGTCAGCTACATCCTCTCTGGCTTACCATGGTAACATACATATATCTAGGTTTACTCCGAGCAAAGTTTGGCCTATCACGATTATCACCAGCACGAGATGTTTTCTGTAATCTCTGAGAGCTCAGATACCCTTCGGCACAAGACAAAACATGGTGCTACTCAAGTGGCTGGCAGATAAGAAATAACAAGTTTTGATAGAAAATGGACCCATTTGATAAAGATTAAAGCCCATTTAACTATTCCAAAAAATATTTTGAGGAACCGCAAGACTTTTTATGGATGAATCGTAGGGATTTGTGATAGCCGCATGTTTTCTAACATTACATGGAAGCATCTGCAAAACAGATCTCATTGAATATTTCAACAAACCTTTCCTCATGAAGCACTGACAACTCTTTAGTCTGACCTCACTGTACCTATATGTTGTCAGGCAAACCCCCACTGTACCTAAACTTGTAGTCGGGCAGACAGCACTTCAGGATCTGCATACCGCCTATTTATAAACCCATCATTCTAGCACTTCCTTCTCAAACTTGAACATGGTCAAACAAACTCAAGGAGCAATGAAGGGGAAAAAAATAGAAAATATTCTCTCAAGATTATACAAGAGGTTTGCTCACGGATGATTTACTAACAAGCTGGAGTCTTCATCTAAACAACCATTGTAGAATTAATCTTGACACAGTGTCAGGAACTTAAACAGGTTAATTTAAGTCTTCCTATCAACTTTCTGTGGGAGGATAACTATCTTTTCAATCTTAGACGTATAATCTGTACCACCAGGGAAGCTGCAGTTGAGTTGTAGCCTCATTCTGATGGGATATATGTGCTATTTATAGAATATTTGACAATCTTGCATCAAATTTTATCCTCAACCACAAAATGGGCTGACCTTTCTCAATTCAACCATTGATATCTGACAGACAGAACTGTGATAACCGGGACGAAAGACATGTAACAAAGTTGATACCAGAGACATGTAACGAAGTTGATACCAGAGACATGTAACGAAGTTGATAACAAAGTTGATACCAGAGACATGTAATAAAAGTGATAACAAAGTTGATACCAGAGACATGTAACAAAATTGATATTCTTGAGAACTAATAACTTAAAACACTATGTCTGGAAATATTACTCCGCCTTTTGGAAGAGCAACACCAATTGTACAACTGATATATATTTATATTTCTTAAAGGAAAACAATCCTAGATGTTTTATACCAATGAAGATCGAGCCACTGATTCTCTGCTGAATCTGTATAATGGCGTTTGTTATAGTTAATAAAAGAAACAATTGACAGAAAATAAAATGACAAATGATGGTGTAGCGAGATAACTCAATGTCTGCCTATAGCTGACAGCCAGACTTAATCAAAAACCATCCTATACCCAGTTATTATCATAGCATACAGATGAAAGTCGTTGGTCAGAACCATAGTCAGAAAGCTACCAGACTCAAAACAATATTCCATATCAGCTCATTCACTTGAATTGTGGCCAAAACTCTGCATTTACAAGCCTACAGCAAAACGACCCTAGATATCATTAAATAGTCTTTGAACCAGCGCAACATGTGCTTTTTATACAGAGGAGTGCGCAGTCTAAAACACCATACTTAATAAGGCAATCACCGGTGCTATCACGGCTTATAATCTTCCTTTTGTGAAAATCAAATACAAATCTATTTAAAACAAGGTATATAAATCTACTTAAAGCTGGTATCTGTCTTTTCAAGTAGTGAAAGTAGAAACAGTTCTACAACTTGCCAATATACATGTACCATTAGATAGCGCCAATATACAGCCACGGGAGGCCAGGCTTCAATCTTTCGTGAAAATTTAATTATCAAAATTCATTTTATGCGCCTGGTAGCACAAGTTAATCCCTGTACAAAGATAGTTCCTTACCAACTGATGGGCATATAGGATATTGATTCAATACGGAAGCTTTCCTAGCCAACATCCCTATTGCCTGTATACAGCCCCCAAACATCCGCGAGACCTCATCACCACACAATCCAGGAAACTCTAGACATACATTGCTCCCAAGTCGGCCGTCTCTAAAATTACATCTTTTCCTAAATGTGTTTTTCCCTCAGAATGAAGAAAAATACATCAAAGATAGCTTTATCATGATCTCCAATTAATGAAAAGTACAATCAATCAAATTAGATTTAATAAGTTTTCTTTCCAACTTGAAATTCAAGAAACAGCATACCTAAATGTTTTGTGAGAATTGAAAGTAGTTACACTAGAATTTAGTACAGGTTTAATATGAAACCTCTCCCGTGTTCTTCTACACATGACCAGATAAACAAAAAATAAATAAATTTCAGCTCCTGATTCATGTGAAGTAAAATTTAAGCGTAGAAAAAGCAGTTCTACCAGAAATAGCTGTGTGTAGGTGAATTGATGATTGGTTCAAAACAAATGTTTTAAACTCCGTATCTTTGATCACATATTCATTACATGTCCGTTTTAAACCTAGAAATTATCACTGCATCCCCTGAGGCATGAGAACAGATCTGTCAGAACTCTCCTGTAACTTCCTCCGGGATACAATATTTTTACAATTCCTGTACATATGACTGGGTACGTTTTTTCCAGTCAGTGGGAAAAGCCATCATTTACACTTGACTTTACGATTAACGGAACCCCTATGGTTATCAGATTCATAATTTAAACAGACACAGGGATTTGCCTGTGTCTTAGGGACGTAGACAGTATACATACAAACAACAGACGTTTTAACTCGCGTTTTACATCCTGTAAAAACATTTACCAAGCCTTGTACACATAACACAGCATCACAAATAACAACATATCCACAATTATCAAACATTTATAACTTTTCATCAAAAAAAATTAAATGTTTTATTCCTTATAGCTTTTTACAATATGATAAATGGTATAATATACAAAAGTTTTGATAAATTACGTACAATATGCTGTTTTAGTGTTGCTGTAAACAAGCTGCTCAGGAGTGATGAGAGCTCTGTACCTGGCTCTATATCCTACCCTTCCTGCATGTTGAATCATCTTACTGAAGTACTTCAGACACCAACTGTTCCTCTCCATAAACCATTCTCACTTTTTTTTACCAGCAGATTTTATTCCCTCCATTTCCTTACCCGCAGTACACATTGAATTGTGATAATCTGTAGGCAAACAGCCACAGATGTAATAGGCAAATATGACTTCCAATTATTTAGCGGCATTGAAACGATGCGACAGTCAATGAAGGCCTTATGATGTATCGGTGCTGAGAACAAGTAACAACACAGTTTTTTGCCTGGGTCCCTTGGGGAGGTTGTTGGGGGCTAATCCCCTCTAACAAAATCAATACCTATATATTTCTCCTTGTTCATTACTTAATCCTATGATGAACCTCAGCCCTCGTACATGCTGGTGACTGGCCGAGTACGCCGGCGATGGAATCTACAATACAACCTCAGTAAAAACGTTGATGGGAGATCATAAGATAACATATCTATTATCACTGTAAAGTCACATGCATCACTCACCTGATAATAAGTCTTAAGAAAGCCCGCTCATTAAGGGACGCATATACCGCACAAAGCGACTGTAAATGACTGTAAATCCCGAGGAGCGGTGTGTATCGCATGACGCCAAAAGACATTTCACTATATACCATCACCTATAAATTACTCGACATCATGATAAGACACCATCAAGTTTTCACTGTTACTCAGTACCAATGCCTAAGAAAGAATTTAAGCTACATTTCATGACTTTTTCGTGATATGGTAAAATTTGTCTTGGTATCTCAGCTAGGTGTATTAAATACTACTTGCCATGACATCATCTCTGCCTCGCACATGCCATCACACTCACACGGAGTCGCAGAGTCGTGTGCCGTGTGACAGTTTTTTGTTCAACATTGCGATGCTATCCTGTGGTACCTGTAGTCGAGATGCTTTGCTCTCCAGACGGATGACTTCATTTAAATTCCTTCAACAATGGCCTGGCAAAATGATGAAATCTTCTTCAATTTTCTACATGCTGGGCGCTGTCAGTGTGGCGGGGACGCATGTCACTGTCGTCCATAGGTAACGGGATTACCATCACTGCATCACCACCACAGATATGATGATATAGAATGCTTTTACACTACTTCTCCCTTGTTTTACAGCAAAAATCCATATAATTTCTCCCATCCGTTTCGTCTTCCATCCAACATCTAGATTACTGCTGTTTCCTGATAATCGTCAGTAGTGTTTTTAGGATGAATTCTGGAGAAAAACTGCTGCCATTCCTGGTTCAATCGGCACCATCTGAGGCCTGACTCCGTGTGCCCAGGGCCATACTACTTAGTGATCATCTTATACTGCTTATTGATCCAAACAAAATGCCAAGTCAATATTCCTGTCAATTATGTGTGAAAAATTCCACAAATAATTGTTCTTACCCCAGCCCCCTTTTGTACTCCCCACCAGTCATAGGCGCTTCCTTGTTTTGCTACCAATATTAGACATCAATAATTTGATGAATATCTATCTTAAATCCAGTATCATTTCAACTTAGGTTAAGAATTTCACTTTATTTTTAGGTCATGAAATTGTAGATGAAATGATGTAACAATATGTTGGTAAATAATTTCACTTCATAAAATATTCACAAACTTAACCGCCCAAACGTGACTCAATGTAACCCAAACGGAAAAGGCTGATAAATTCTTTTTCCGTTAAAAGGATAGAATCTAAATTGAGTGTAGTCAGTGCTTTTCAGCAGAGTTCTCACCTTGTGGCACCGTGAATGTGACATTTATCATCATTACAAGGGTAAGTCACCTTGTCCACTGTAGCGATCTTACTGTTCGACTTTCTGCTAGTACCTTACGTCCCATGTCTCTACAAGGCTTTTATGTTTGGTCCAGTAGCTGATCTTAACTGCCTGACTGTTCACTACCGCTTACTTTTCGTTACCTAACTGACCGACTTTCCAAGAGGCCATTACAGTATTGGATGGTCACATGCGAATCACTCAATCTCCGATCCCAAGGGCCAAAAAAGTAAAAATCTAATCACATTTCATACCAAAACTAGGAAAACAAGGTCAAACATTCGATCAATGCCAAGGTAGGACAAGTTTCTAGCCAAAATGATAGAAAAATGTATTTGTAACCTCATCTTCAAAGTATACAATGTATGTGTCCCCCCCATCCTCCCTCCCTCACCTCCAAGGTAGATACATAAATCCGGGAGTATTTTTATGACCTATACATCACCAGACTACCTGCATGGCAGAACAACTGATCATCTGTCACACCAAGTCAATTTCTGTCATCATCTATCTTTTATATAGCATGTAAATCAGGCTGGAAGTGTTTCCTAGGCAGGTAGATTAAACAACTGATTGATATAAGAATTCATAAAAATCACTTTCATAGCAAAAACTCCTTTTATTGTCTGGCGGCCTGTTTGATGGTGTGTTGGTTAGTATATCTAAGGCAGAACGCTTCAACATCGATCACAGGACAAAGTGACATTCCACATGCTATTGAGTGTACTGTCGTCTTGTGGCCAATGTTCTATCTAAATCAAATAGGAAGTATTTTTACAGTGACAATCTTAACAAGTAATCAATCAGATAAAGGCAGCTCCGTCATAACCATTATTCTCCAGATCTATCTAGACCCGTCAATCATAACACCATTTCCCTGATTTGTCTCAACAACATCACAACCATTATTCTCCAGATCTATCTAGACCCGGCAATCATAACACCATTTCCCTGATTTGTCTCAACCACTTCACAACCATTATTCTCCAGATCTCTCTAGACCCGTCAATCATAACCCCATTTCCCTGATTTGTCTCAACCCCATCACAACCATTATTCTCCAGATCTATCTAGACCCGTCGATCATAACACCATTTCCCTTATTTGTCTCAACCCAATCACAACCATTATTCTCCATATTTATCGAGACCCCCATCATAACCACCACTCTCCAGATATATATCTAGACCTGTCAATCATAACCACCACTCTCCAGATATATCTAGACCTGTCAATCACAACCACCACTCTCCAGATATATCTTGACCAAATCACAACCACCACTCTCCAGATATATCTTGACCAAATCATAACCACCATTCTCTTGCTTTGTGTAGACACCACTATTCCTTGGATTTATCTTTACCCCTCATCATAACAATCGTTCTATCAGTGAAGTTTATCTAAAAAAAAGAGGCGTTATAACGGTCTACCCGAGAGGCCAGGTGTAAATTTCAGGTGTTAGTGACAGACTGCACACGTATATATATATATGTAAAGGGCCCCAGCCTGCATCAAGGTAGGGAAACAATGACTGGGCTGCTTGTCAAATATAACTATGAAGAGAGGATGTAATTGTAGCACAGTGTGGCAAACAAATACAGCAGACTATTACCTTGTCAAGTTATTATCAATGGATAGCTTGTCAAATGTACCAATGAATGGAGGCAGATAAATGGGTAGGATCACAATCAAAATTAATTATGATACTTGTTGCAGGTAAAAAGTTGGACTGTCCTTGACTTCAAAGATTAATCATGATGAGAACCAAACATTCTAAAATACCATACAAATACACTCTCCAACAACCTCCACCACGACCACATCCCCTTTTATTACTTTGTTCCTCTTCTTGGTAACGATATCCTCTCCCCGGCAACGACAGCAGGGACAACTGTGTCAAGATGCCAGAATGTTAAGAGGTTACCATGGAAACGACACAAAAAACATCAGTTAGAATTGTCACTGTTCCACCATCAAAACACAATTGTCACACCGCAATAAAAGGCGAGGGACTTGTGGCTTCTGGCATTACCAAGTAATTGTGGGTTGTATACCCTATATAGCTATAACAGCAGGTTTTATACCCTATGTAGATATAACCATGCTTTTGTATACCCACCACAGCCATAACAATGGGTTGGATACCATATATAGCCCAACAACCTTCAAACGAACAACAGCAGCCTATATATATAATATCGGGTGATAGAAATTTACCATTTTTTTATGTTTTTGTTATGAAATTATAACACAAATATTTAGGAATCCCTCGTATAAGTCTCTAATTCCGTGGTGCTAATTCTGATGTGCTGTAATCTGTAATGTTGGCCTGTTAGTTGGTAGTCAACTCTTCATCAACATCGGATGTTCACCTCATGTTTTATAGGGGCGTACAATAATTGTGAAACAAAGTCAGTTAATGTAAGCAGTCTTTACTTCCATACTCTATTCTAGCAGTCAGGTATAGCTCTTACCTTGGGATCATATAGCGCTACATAAGACTGCCCCCAGTGACCGACGATGATGTATTGACGGTAAAGCAGGCCGTTAAATATTACGCCAAGCATCATTACAATATATAAAGGGTTTTCACTTTATCAATTATTTAAACACCAGCACCGTTTTTTTCATCCTTGTTTGTCAACATGTCTTAATGACCTTTTCACAGTTCAGGTAAATTACCCATCTTTTAAACTCAAAGTGTAATAGCCTACGTACCTATTAACTATACACACGACATTACCGTAGCCTACCTAATAACCACACACGACAATACCGTAGCCTACCTAATAACCACACACGACAATACCGTAGTCTACCTAATAACCACACACGACAATACCATAGCCTACCTAATAACCACATATGACATTACCGTAGCCTACCTAATAACCACACACAACATTACCGTAGCTAGCCTACCTAATAACGACACACAACATTACCGTAGCTAGCCTACCTAATAACGACACACAACATTACTGTAGCCTATCTAATAACCACACACAACATTACTGTAGCCTACCTTATACTGAAACACACGACAATACCGTAGCCTACCTAATAACGAAACACAGCATTACTATAGCCTACCTTATAACGAAACACAGCATTACCGTAGCCTACCTAATAACGAAACACAGCATTACCGTAGCCTACCTTATAATGAAACACAGCATTACCGTAGCCTACCTAATAACGACACACAGCATTACTGTAGCCTACCTTATAATGAAACACAACATTACCGTAGCCTACCTAATAACGACAGACAGCATTACCGTAGCCTACCTTATAATGAAACACAACATTACCGTAGCCTACCTAATAACGACACACAACATTACCGTAGCCTACCTAATAACCACACACAACATTACCGCAGCCTACCTAATAACGACAAACAGCATTACTGTAGCCTACCTTATAATGACATACGACATTACCGTAGCCTACCTAATAATCACACACGACATTACCGTAGCCTACCTAATAATGACACACAACATTACCGTAGCCTACCTAATAACAACAAACAGCATTACCGTAGCCTTTCTAATTACAACTTACCATTACTGTATCTTTTCCTAATCACAACATTTAACTCAATATAAACGTTGCCTCTGAATCACAATGCAACTCAAAATAACCATAGCTGATAAAAGTCACAATACATGTTAACAATACCATCCCCTACCAAAATCACAACAGCAGAACCCTTTACCGTAGCCTACCTATCACAACAGCAGAACCCTTTACTATAGCCTACCTTATCACAACACACAGCTCATTATTACTGTAGCTTACCTAATCAGAACTCGCCATAATTCCAAAATACCAAGTGTGCATAATTCTAATATGTCAAATTACTTATGGAAGTGTGTCACCTAATAACATCAGAAAAGGTAAACACTTTTCCACTTTCCAACCTCAGTGCATGCTGACATAACCAGACAGGTGGTAGTGAGGCCGAGTCGGGTGTGGTGATCTCATTCCATACAGTAGTCGACGGTTTATAATTTAGCTGGTCATTGTGAACGTAAACCAGTACAGACATATGTAGATATCAATCCAGAAGATAACAGAAAAAGATGAAAGAATAATTAATGATGAAAAAGGCAGAAAATAGAACATACAAAAAGATCAGTAGTGGCCCAATCTTTATAGAATTCAAAGCTCCCCTACTTTAACTGACACCTGGTGAGCCACTAGGAGTTTTCCCCTTTGATCACCCAGTGTGAAATCTATGTTGCCAAATCTTACCCTTGTTTACATGACAATGGAGAGTTGCTGAAGCACGTCCTGCTCCGGTCTCTACTCATACCCCTGACGACACTTTAATAAGTCCGATCCGTAAGACTGCACTCACAATATCAGTGAGACGTAATACCTAGTCCAGTCTGTACATTAAACCTCTGATGCTAAAATGTCTTATTGTTGCATTGACACATGAGGTTGCACTTTGAACATGGCTGTATGTAAAATCATTGATGATATTTTCTCAAATACTTCGGCAAAATCGAAGTTCAAACTGTCGATGAACTGTCTGGTTTTTCCACATGTTTACGGTGAAGTGGCAGATAGAGCCAGGTGCGAGTGTTGATATCTCTGGACAATGTGTAGCTTCCCAGCAGGTCACCGAGGACTTGTGATCTGTCCATAATCCATCACCTCCAACTTGTTGTCTTTAGCACGTCTTACACGCTTTACTTGAAGAATCTTTCCAGATTAAATCAATATTTTTGAGATTGATATCGGAGAGATTCCAGCATAACAGTTAATTTAACCTGTAGACTAGGTTCTTCGTATGGTCCCTTATCTCCGGACGATCATCACAGAGTAAAGAATAATTTTCATATTCCACGAGCCATGCAAATTTTCTCTCAAGTTCAGTCACGTAATCAATGAGCCATTTTTTTTAAACAGAAGTACTGTTTGTATGAGTGGAGACCTGCGTGAAAAACGCCACTAGATTCACGATAGATTGTGTCGAGATTAGCACAAATGCGCTTCTATGATGTGGCACAATGCACGCCAGGCGGGCACATCAAAGGCAGGCCATAGCCATTCATTAGTACAACACAACAATGCCCTGTGTATTGTATCAGCCAGGTTTACCTGGATGCCTTACCTGTGCTCTGTACCTGGACATTCTACCTGGACGTTCTACCTGGGTATCTGATCACTTCTACCTGTCCTAAGTCTGGCCAGAATCACCTAACATGGACAATACCCAGCTTGTTTGTATTCCATTAGTTGTGTCTAGATTTCTTAATTGATTTCTTGTCCCTTTTTCTTTTTAAAGAAAAATTCAATGAAATTCTTTTGCTAATTCTTACAGTGTGAATTGGGCTTCAAAATCAATTTTCAGATTATTCATAAATAAGTAAAGTGGATAGCATAATTCATAAAGCATGATATATTTGATGTATATTTAAAAGGACAAAAATTGTTTTCACTTACAATCTGGTCTAGTGAATAACAGAATGTCAGTTAAAACAGATTTTTAAAGAAGTAATTGCATGGACCAAGAAATGTGTGAACTTTGTATTGTACCAATTTTACTAGACAGAGTTGTTTTAAATTAAGAGCTCAGCAGATAAAACAGGTTTCATTACAATACAAGTTTACCAGAGAAGACCGGTGTAACAGGAGAACCCAGAATCCTCATAACTCTAGAAGGACGCTCTACCAATTGAGCTACCTGGTCAGCAAAAATTGAGCTGGTCCAGTTCCGCTACACATTCTTATAGTAGAATTAAGTTACCAAATAACTCTAGAGAGTAGAGAAACGTTTCATTGGAGTGGAGGTGTACAGGATAAGAGGGTGTGGTGTCTCTGTTCTAGAGGTGGACAGGATAAGAGGGTGTCTCTGTCCTAGAGGTGGACAGGATAAGAGGGTGTGGTGTCTCTGTTCTAGAGGTGGAAAAGGATAAGAGGGTGTGGTGTCTCTGTCCTAGAGGTGGACAGGATAAGAGGGTGTGATGTCTCTGTTCTAGAGGTGGACAGGATAAGAGAGTGTGGTGTCTCTGTCCTAAAGGTGGACAGGATAAGAGGGTGTGATGTCTCTGTTCTAGAGGGGGACAGGATAAGAGGGTGTGGTGTCTCTGTCCTGAAGGTGGACAGGATAAGAGGGTGTGGTGTCTCTGTCCTGAAGGTGGACAGGATAAGAGGGTGTGGTGTCTCTGTCCTGAAGGTGGACAGGATAAGAGGGTGTGGTGTCTCTGTTCTAGAGGTGGAAAAGGATAAGAGGGTGTTGTGTCTCTGTCCTAGAGGTGGACAGGATAAGAGGGTGTGATGTCTCTGTTCTAGAGGTGGACAGGATAAGAGAGTGTGGTGTCTCTGTCCTAAAGGTGGACAGGATAAGAGGGTGTGGTGTCTCTGTCCTAGAGGAGGACAGGATAAGAGGGTGTGGTGTCTCTGTCCTGAAGGTGGACAGGATAAGAGGGTGTGGTGTCTCTGTTCTAGAGGTGGACAGGATAAGTGGGTGTGGTATCTCTGTCCTAGAGGTGGACAGGATAATAGGGTGTCTCTGTCCTAGAGGTGTACAAGTTTCTGTCTTTTGACCATTTGGTCTCTACAACACAGATATATCCTAGGCAGATTATCAATATAATCATTATACCTATGTAAATATCATCATCTAGCTGTCCCATAAAAAAAAGGATCTACAATCATTGTACACCTAATACTGACCATTGTTAATACTGTGTCCATAGTAACAAGGTATACAACCTCAGGCATGTATATTATTGTAACTTAAAAGTTTCAAATAACTAAACAAATTGACCAGTGGTCAAGTGACTAGACTCCAGCCATCTGCTGGTCACTGCACTGACCAGTGAATACACTGACTAACCACAAATACATGTTGGAGACTGTGTATGTACACTTGACCAGGACCTCCTGGGCCCAGAACCGACCCCCTACTATTCTGTATTGATAAGATACAGGTCATATGTGGCCAGAGTATTACTGACCACTTCTATACAGATCAGAGATTAGGGCCATATGGTTATATAAACACCAGAAGCATTCCATTGAGGCCTTATCTTGTAGGTTACATATACTGCAGCGGAATGTCAGGAATATACTGAGATATTAGGTGGCAGTGACCTCTATTACTGGAAAGCATCTCAAGGTCATTCAAATCAAATTTGTTCATCTGTAACAGGAGAGGAAAAATGCACGGCTAGAATGGGATTCGAACCTGGATCCTCCAAACTCTAAACAGACACTCTAGCCAATAGAGCTACCTGATCACCGGTGATCAACCAAGTCCAGTTCCGCTCCTCCATCATTTGTTTAAGTCTTCGCCCCGAGGAAACATTTTATTAAATAGATGTTATAAGATTTGGTAACAGTTATACTATTTCTGGACAAAATCTCCAGGTCATTCAAGTCACAGCTGTTATTTTATAGTCCATTTTATCCTGCTCTAGTAACACCATGACTGTTGAGAAACTTTCCCACAATATTTCTCACACCTGATATAGTGTGATACGCAAGAACAGCCACCATGTCTATGAAATGTATACCATGTATATCGAATCATTCAATATCGTAATTATGGAAAAAGAAAATTGATATCAAAGAAATTATGTGTATGTGATGTGAACAGATGGTTACGAGATATGATCATAGTAAATTTTTAAATGTTTAAGTGATTTTTAAAACCAGAACACCTGCATAGATATATATATATCAATAAGTAATATGTACTCCCAAGCTTCTGAAAGTCTGTGACATTACTATACACCCACATGTATCCAGGACTGAACGTCCAGAAGTTGGAGCCCCGAGGACACCTGAAACGCTATGATAAACAGCTTTTCCTGTCCCCGCCAACCCAACATTGTCACTGTCTTTACAAAACTTATAGATCTTCTTTGACTTTTCTGTGTTTTCCATACATCAAAAAGATGCTTTGTCTCAAACAAGCAGGTCTTATCCAGCCCCTGTGTGGGGATTTGTCTGTTGTTTACCACAAGGGGAAAACTACCACCTATAAATACCATTAAAATAGGATCAGCCTAATACAAATATTTTGATTTGTGAGCAACAAAGCAGATTTTAATACTTGTGTTATTGTGTTTCTAAGTCCTTAATCAGGAGGACCAAAAGGCACAGACGTCATGGTCTTAATGAACACTCCCTTTGATGTACTGATTTCTCAATTTAGGCGTAAAACTCTTGACTAGAGGATTTTATTTGTCCCCCCAACGAGAAGTCTGTTAGTCTGAACTCAAACGACAATTGTTCAGAAATAGTATTCAGTATAATCACTCGAGCAAATCTATCTCTCAAAACTCTTTTCTTTTTTCATCAGATTGTGTTTTGCTTGTCCAGTCTATAATCCGATTTAATCTTTTACTAAATACAGAAAAGCCCCTATGAATATTTCGGTTTCATTATCAGACAGATGAGAAAAGAATAGCCCCTGAAATTTGACACTGGAGGTATGTCAGCTGTACAAACCAATAGACCCTATCTATCAGTGGTTAAGAAATGGAGATAAAAAAATACTACCTTCTTTTATATTTTAACATTCTCTTTTCATAGTAAAATATTATATGCATCTCAGGTATGTTACAAACTATATTGGAAGTTTTACACCTGCGAGAAATTTATATGACATCACAGACCTACTCAGGAAATTGCTCTCCGATAGCATCAGACAGGGATAATGGGTCCCCAGGAACATGCAATCCAGCGGTGGAGGGCCGGTGGTGCACATCATATACAACATCACCCAATTCAAAACGCAGATATCTAAACCAACAACAACGCCATAGATCTCATCAGTATCTGATTCTCACCGACTGCAATTAGTAGGGTGTCTGTAGTTAGGCCGGTAACCGTCGGTAACTGGGGACTTTATGGGTTATATCACACAACAAACTCGTGTGTCGCCATGTTTTTTGTCGCAATATGACACATCTCAGTTATTTGTCATGTAAGGTACAATCAACCAGTGAGACTATCTCTCTATCTCGTACACACAACTGGTATGTGGAAACCCTTCAAAGACTGAGAGTATGAGTCTTAATGTAGAGTTATACTCTCACAATTACAGATAGACTGAAGGTAAAAGTCTATCGTAGAGGTACACAGATAGACTGAAGGTAAAAGTCTATCATAGAGGTACACAGATAGCCTAAAGGTGATAGTCTATCATAGAGTTACACAGATAGACTGAAGGTAAAAGTCTATTGTAGAGATACACAGATAGACTGAAGGTGATAGTCTATCATAGAGTTACACAGATAGACTGAAGGTAAAAGTCTATTGTAGAGGTACACAGATAGACTGAAGGTAAAAGTCTATCATAGAGGTACACAGATAGACTGAAGGTAAAAATCTATCATAGAGGTACACAGATAGACTGAAGGTAAAAGTCTATCATAGAGGTACACAGATAGACTGAAGGTAAAAGTCTATCATAGAGGTATACTCTTAAACTCACAGATAGACTATAATGGTTAAAGACGATCAATTGCTACAATGAGGAAAAGACTAAATGTGAAATCTACAAGTGAAGACAATGACCGCGTGTATGATAGAAAGTCAAAAGAAACAAAAATGTCAGAGAAACAAAATTATTACACATATACATCGGGAGATAGACAGATATGATAAATAAACGAAGAACGGAAACATCTACCATACATATATCACTGATATGTCATAGGATAGAACAGAAACCCAAACGTCTCCCAGCAATGACGTTTTCATTTGACCCCCATAATGATGGATGTGCAGGATTGTAACTTTAAAGGGACATTTACAAACACTAAAAAGGATGGAAATCACAGACTTGTAGCCATTTGACATGAAGAATGATTTATATGCTGAACATTTTACTTTGATAATAATACTTTGAATATAAATGAATACATAAAAAAATAATATGGAAATCAGAAAGATGTTGCCATGCCATACAAACGACTTCTACATGTAACATTCAAAATGTTTCAAAACACGGATCAATATCAAAAATGATTGAAATGCTGCGGAAAATAATCAGATAACCAAATATAAATTTTGTTCTAAGAACAGACAAAATGTTGCAAGCCATAGTGAAACTGTGATATTGTCAGATCCTGTAATGTACGTGTAATGGTAAAGATACTTACTGATTGGAAAAAAAATACCAAGTATTATGCTGTCAAAGAAATCTGTGGTTGTGCCTGTTTAACTCGTAAAATATTACAGAAGAAAATTGTTTTGATGTAACTAATCATATCTTATGGCCTTTAACTTTCTAAATATGTTATTTTTCAAAATATGATGCAATAACTATACTTCTTATCGTCTACTTCCATATTGGTACCACATGGGAGACCATATATCGGAACTGACAGCCATCTTGGATCACACACATGACCCCCGTTCAGAGGCACTTATATAACGTACACATCTTCTACTGTCAGGAAAACTTTAAATTCACCTTGACATTCTTATGTAACACGAATTATGATGTCAATGTTGATTGTCATTTTTTCTCCGTTCTGCCTCGGAATAGGTATTGGTACCATGTGTGGTACCGAACCGATTTGACAGCAAAAGAAAGCAGCCACTTATGCACATATTTTGTATTCACACTACCATCGTGGCCGACGTTAACATTTGACATAATTATGATGTCTGTATAAAGTGTATTGATATGTCATTGGCTCGGTTCCTCCTTCTGATACATATCAGTACCACATGCGGGTCCTGGAGAGTTTCTCAGGTTCCCCTCTGAAGCTACAAGTGTGACATTTACCATGCATTTGTGGGGGAATGTGTAGGCTAAGACCCACATCTGTAACATATGAACTACACATGTTTACAGTAGAGATCAAGGGGGGACGGCTACACACTACAATAGCCACGGTGATATACAACCAAAACTACTCTCCAAATATTTCACCTCCGTATCCCACCCAACAATGGCACCACGTTTGATCTGGCAAATCTCCGTCATGCTTACTCTCTAAACAAATACTTGACCGTTTTGATATTCATTACAGGCCAATCTGTCTGGTCAGTATGGTCCAAAAAATACAAGGTTGTTTTTCGTCCTTCATTATTGTTGGAATGATGTTCAGAGTATCTTTCCATGTGCATTGTTTACTTTATATATATCCTGTGTACAAGGGAAACATACGTCCAGGTTAACTTTCGCCCCCATATCCTTGGTAATGAAGGTGTATTTATCACCACATTGAATATCAGTAAATACCTAACTTATCACGACGTGGAACATAGGCATTCCATTGTGAATCACAAAATCAAGGTTTGTATGAATTTTACTGCACATATAAAGGGTACATATACATTCATATCCTTAACAGTTCCTTCAAAGGTTTTCGGGTTTGATGTCATCATATTTGAAATTTTTCGGGTGAAAGGGTTCATGTTTTGACAAGCTTTATAAACAAACTTGATGGTCTACAGGCAAGACAAGATGGTACTTGACTTTTTTAACAGAACTGAGGGGTCAAATTGGGGCAATGTCTACAATCTTTTTGAAGTTGTATTCCCCAGTTGTAATCTCTGACTGAAGTAACAGTTGTTTAGGCCCAGTCCAGGAAATCTTCTCCATGCATCAGAGCTGGAAGGATTGGTGGGGGGTGGGGGGTTGGGGGGGGATATCTTTGTGATAGATAGGTATATCATTGGATGATTTGAATGAAGTAAGCAAGCAGTCCTTATCACCATATGTTGTTTTTTGGTATCCTCAGGTGTTGTAACCAATGGCAACCCCAACAGTGATGGTTCTGGTGAGTAATGCACTGTTCAACAGAATTGATCATATCTGTAGAAATCAGGAAATTTGTTACATCAATCCAGGCCTGTCTGTATGTATACAAGGAGATAGCTGATGTAGTAGGGAGATAGGCTCTCTCCAGGAAAGGGAATCCTATGTGCAGTAAGAGGTACAGGGAAAATAAGGAACACACAGCACTGTTGTTAGACCTGCTGAATCTGGATACACAAAATCATACAAATTTGTACAAGAGTAACTTATTATCTTGTTTGAATTTATTTCCAAAACTTTCAAATATTTCGGACTTGCTACGTTTGAAAATTCTTAAAGTTACCAAAATAAACCCCCAAAAAAGCATACAGCTGATCGAGATGATAATAAATTGATGACAATCAAGATCTCCCAAGTGTTTGCAGGCTGACCAGACAGCTGTACATGCTATGAGCACCTCCCAGACCAAACGTGTGAGAAGAAAGCAACATATCTGATGTGCTTCAACCACTTAATGTCCGGTATCATCAGAAATATTTGGGAAGAAAAGTAACACAATTCACTGGCTGCCATAGATTATTGCTATGACACCAGGTCAGTTGTGTTAGCAACAATAAGATACTTCCACATTAGACCCTCAGACTTAACAAAGGAACAACATGACAATGACAATAGGCCCTACACCTAACATCACGTTATTCAAATTATAGATACTTATAAACCTCAAAATTAACCTAATTTGCTTTCATCAAGCTCCTAGGTGATGCAGACTAGACATAATACTTTATCGTGGCCTCTGTTGCAGACTTGTATGAGCAGTTTTGACAACAATTTTTGTACGACGGATAGGAAAGAGCTATAATAAACATGCTATTAATACAGGAATTATTGTGATGAAAATTTCAGACAATCCCAACAATGAGGTCACAGGCATTTCCGAACGGATTAATAGCCTGTTAAAGTACTTCATAGGTAGCCTGTCGACTGTCATCGGAATACTGGAACAATATATAAAGTAAGAATGAATAGGCGATAGTTGTACTCTATTTCATATTGGTTTGCTAATAGTCGCCATCTCGCCATACAAATACGGAGGTTATATTAGAAAGCTGCAGACACTGACTAAGTCCGGGGAAATCCTATAGGTCTGATACACAACGGTAGGTCAGACACTACGGATACCTGGCGTAATCTACACCACATCACACACACACACACACGTAATCCCCATGGATAATATAGGGACAAGTTGACAGAGTCGTGAAAACGTTTTCAGATCCGTTTCCAGAAATCTTGGCTGCACTGTATGGTTTGGTGACCTGCACTTGGAAGGTTAATAGATAGTAATATAACCTGCTCCAGTATGTTACTTAGAAAAATCGTGTGCTCAAACTTATCTTACGAACATTTCTTAAATGGAGCCAAAAGCGATAATCAAGATAAATGCGAGTATTTATCCATACGATTCTACGTCTGTGATCCCCACCCCTCTTACTTTAATCAGTACAAAGGTAGGCTCACATGCCTTCAGGTAGGCCTGCTTCTCCTGATCAGTCCCAGGCCCAATGATACACCCATCGGTGTGGAATTCCGGGCAGTTCAAACGGCACAGGAATTAAAATGAAATTCAAACAACTGAGTATTCAGAAAACCTATTTAAGCTTATCTCTGTGTCAATTTTTCAATATCTTATTAAACTTCAATAGAAAATAAAGCAACTTTCGTATTTCAAACTGCTTTAAAATTTAATGAGTCTGTGCTTCAGCCGTTTTTGTGAATATTGCGAGTGAGTTTTCTTTCAGGTGTTTCATTTATGAGTTGAGATCTTAAAACTTGTTAGAAAGCAAAATCTTTCACTGAAAAAGCAAATGTTGCCTAACATGAAGACATAGACAATACTACGGATGATTTACACCTATTTATCACACATATCACCAGTGTAACTTAAGTACCACTGATACCCTGGCTGTCAGGACGTCCTGGTGGAGGATTGTTGCTTTTCCTCTCTATTTGATTGAACAACAGACTAACTACTTAACTAGGACTGGAATAACCTTGAACCATTATCGAATGTCAAGGAACCAAAGAGTGGTGACAGCTGAGGACAGATTAGGCACAGATATACATTTATAGGACTTGGGAGCAACCTTTATGATTGTGTAATGCCAATTAACCATCACTCAATTGGAGGCAATATATGTGGGTAAATGATTGTGTAATGCCAATTAACCATCAGTCAATTAGAGGCAATATATGTGGGTAAAATGTATGTCTACAGTTTGGAGGGTCCGGTTTCGAATCCCAGTCTTGGCTGTTGCTTTTCCTGTAATGTTACAATTACATAACATAGAGGGCTCAAGTGGTCACCAAAACACTGGATCAGTTTCTATGGTTACAGAAAACCCATTAGATCAGTCGCCATGTCAAAGAGTAATTCATTGTTATCATGGTAGTTAGTAATCCTTGTATTTGTTACCATGGTTACCAATAATCCATTATAAAGGTTGCCATGTTGCTGGGTTATCCATTGTGAGTTCCTTGCCTGCATTCTGTACTGTTGGAGGCTGTTACTTTTATTAGTGGTTAATTATACTATGATTATTATGAGGGGGAGAGCTTACATTGTGTGGGGGAAGGATGGTGAGAGGGGAGATACACACAGGGTCTCCCTACCCTCACCAACACTCCCCAACACATTCCAATTTGCAGGCGTAATTGGCTTTTCACAGCACATGTTTAAAGTCTTCACTTGAGAAAAAGGTAGTGCTGAAGTGACTGGCTAGGGAGTAGTGTTGGTGGGGGAGGAGGCGAGGGGAGGCGAGGGGAGGCTGTCACTCACATACTATAGCAGCAGGGCTATAACTACAGGTACACCACCAGTAATCAGACCAAAATTACACCAAACACTCCACAAATTGCTGAACATTAACTTTCATTCCTGTCTGCAGCTTGTGGCAAAGAAAAGTGATAGATAATATTTCAGGTTACTCCTCCCCTGTTAAACTGATTGCAGCTGTAAGCATTATTTATTTCCATAATACCTACCTCCTGTGTGCTGCTAATTAGTATTAACTCACCAGCTAGAAAACTACCAGCACAAACCACACACAAAAAATGCTATCATCACCAAGTAAATTTGAATAAAATCAAAATCTCATTATATACTTTTGACCTCGTATGACTTCTGGACATCCCATAACACTCTGTGATATAGATCTATCCTAAAAGCTATCATGTGCTCCGATATCCTTTGATGAGAGTAAGCTGAGAGTGTAGCCACACGCCTGTGATTTCTATCCTTCCCCCAGTTTATGTATGGAGCCAGCTTCAATTGTTATGGACCTTGCCCTCAAGTGTAGTTATGCTTATGTGAAAGTTCTGAATCACTACTTTTTTATGTCATACACAAGTTGCATTTATTGGCAAATGTAAACTCATATAAACGATTCATATGAATCATAGAAATTGCACACTTCAATCTGATGTACTCAAGACTGATGTTATACCATGCAAAGCAACTAAATCATGAATGATATATGTAATCTGTTAATTCAAGTAGGAAATATAGTTTACTAGTATTCATTGTAGTGAGCTTGGCAGTGGAACTGTTTTGGAAGTGAGCTTGGCTGTAGGTCTATTTTGTGGTTAGCCCGACTCTACGTCTATATTGTCATAAGCTTGACTCTAGGTCTATATTGCATTGAGCTGTTATAAACAGTAGATTTATGTTGCATCGAGCTTGAGAGTAGGTCTATATTGTAGTGAGCTTGTAGTGAGGTCTATATTATAATAATAATAATTTAAGGTTCTTATATATCGCTTTATCACAACCTAGTTCTCAAAGCGGTTAACAAACTATTATCCGTGGTTATAGGGCCTTTGCAACCAGACAATATCGTTCTCAACTCCCTGGGGAGCATACAGGCGGTGCTGCCATTTCAGCGCTCACAGCTAGCATTCAACAATTTTAGCACTGCCCAACCACGTACTCATTTACAGCTGAGTAGACTGGAACAAGTGGAGTAAAGCATCTTGCTCAAAGATACAACACAGTGCCGTGCCGTGACTTCAACCCGCAACCCTTTGGTCACGAGCCCAGCATCCTACCACTAGACTACCGTGCCTCCCGTATTGTAATGAGCTCGACTCTGGGTCTATATTGCATTGAGCTTGACTGTAAATCTGTATTGTATTGAGCTTGACTGTAGGTCTATATTTTAGTGAGCTTGACTGTATGTCTATATTGTAGTGATCTTGGCTGTATGACTATATTGTAATGAACTTGATTCTAGGTCTATATTGTAGTGAACTTGGCTGTAGGTCTATATTGTAATGAGCTTGACTCAAGGTCTATATTGTAATGAGCTCGGCTGTAGGTCTATATAGTAGTGAGCTTGACTCTAGGTCTATATTGTAGTGAACTTGAATGTAGGTCTATATTGTAATGAGCTTAACCATAGGTCTATTTTTTAGTGAACTTGACTGTAGGTCTATATTGTAATGAGCTTGAGTCTAGGTCTATATTGTAGTGAGCTGGGCTGTCGGTCTATATTGTAGTGAGCTTGACTCTAGGTCTATATTGGAGTGAGCTTGACTGTAGGTCTATATTGTAATGAGCTTAACCATAGGTCTATTTAGAGTGAACTTGACTGTAGGTCTATATTGTAAAGAGCTCGGATATAGGTCTATATTGTAGTAAGTTTGACTTTAGGTCTATATTATAAAGAGCTCGGATGTAGGTTTATATTGTAATGAGCTTGACTCTAGGTCTATATTGTAATGAGCTTGGCTGTAGGTCTATATTGTAGTGAGCTTGACTCTAGGTCTATACTGTAGTGAGCTTGGTTGTCAGTATATATTGTAATGAGCTTGACTGTAGGTCTATACTGTAGTGAGCTTGACTGTAGGTCTATACTGTAGTGAGCTTGACTGTCAATCTATATTGGAGTGAGCTTGACTGTAGGTCTATATTGTAGTGAGCTTGGCTGTTGGTCTATATTGGAGTGAGCTTGACTGTAGGTCTATATTGGAGTGAGCTTGACTGTAGGTCTATATTGTAGTGAGCTTGACTTTTGGTCTATATTGTAATGAGCTTGGCTGTAGGTCTATATTGAAGTGAGCTTGACTCTAGGTCTATATTGTAGTGAGCTTGGTTGTCGGTATATATTGTAGTGAGCTTGACTCTTGGTCTATATTGTAGTGAGCTTGGCTGTCAATCTATATTGGAGTGAGCTTGACTGTAGGTCTATATTGTAGTGAGCTTGGCTGTAGGTCTATATTGGAGTGAGCTTGACTGTAGGTCTATATTTTAGTGAGATTGACTGTATGTCTATATTGTAGTGAGCTTGACCATAGGTCTATATTGTATTGAGCTTGCATGGCTGTTGTACTGTAGTGTACAGTGAACATGACCAAAGCAGCTACCACAAGCATTGTAAGTAAATACATCATTTAAAACAGATTTTAAATATAGCACATGCTTTATCTAATAGTGAAACATGCTAACAAGAGTGTTCATTGAGAAGTTGATCTTTTTCTTACATTAAAAAATCAATAGTATATTCTTTCATGCAGAATGTAGCTATATTCAAGCCATGAAAACAACTTAAAAGAAAATGTACATTTAAGAATGATGTATGGGCGACACTAACCTCAATTAATTTGGGGTATGTGTATTATACTTACTTTCAGAATAATAAAATCCATAGTCTATGCAGACAGGCTGGATCTGTGGAAATGTTTGCCGCGATCACATCGGACCTAACTCAGCCGGTATCCCAGAGAATACACACCTGGCACTACATCCATACCTGTTCCGTTACCTGTTTACTTATTAGCCTTTTCTGGAACACCTTTCAGGTGAAAACCAAAACAAAATCTTTGATCATGTATACATCACTCATCTTTCCTTTTCAAATCACGGAAGACACTCCAGAAACATCATATGGTTAAATTTCCACATATCCATATTTTTCAGCAACACACATTACATTTTTACTAATAAACAAACTTTTATAATCCAAGGTGGTCATCAAGCATAGCTTCACTCTAAATCAGCAGCTTATTCACTTTAAAGAACTCCAAAGAAAACTTTTCAAACTTTCTGAAGTCATGACTTAACTATTTCCATGCACACTTTGATATACAAAAGTATCCCAAAGTTGTCAGAAAGTTTGATGAGTAGGCCCAGAAGAGGTCACCTGCATTACTGGTCAGCTGGTCAGGTATAAATTAACCAGCCTAACAACCCATGGTGTATACTAAAGGTAGGTGATGCTGGGTCTCTCTCTCTACAGTATCTCCTGGTACCGAGGAATGCTGGGAAATATGTAAATCCAATCAGAGGAGCATCATCTCCTCCTGTCGTCTGCTTCTCTGAGGCAGGCCTGTGCCTTTTCTTATCTCCCTCCCATTGAAGAGCTTGTTTGCAGCTGACCCAGGCTGACTTAGAGAAGGATCGTGCCTGGCTGTTTGAAGTCCCCCTATCTCTTCCTTCTATCACCCTATATCTGTACCAACGCTACCTATAACACAACCGACACATGCGCTCCCTACCTACCTACTTAATGAACATTTACAAACTCTTAAAAAACTTTTTCTCTGTCAGTGAATTGTATCGCGCTTGGGTTGGCACACTTGTGCGTGTTAATATCTGCGTGTAGGAGAGAGTGACAATGTTGACAGGCGAGGGCCAGTGACTCCTTGAGGACTCGTTGGAATAGTGACCACGTCTGGACCCTTCACGGGAACTCAGGTATCTGAGGGAGTCAGTGTGTATCAAGCTGAAGGTAAATCCGCACTAGGACAGGTGAAAAGGCAGAGACATACAGATACTAGTACTCAATGAAGCGTGCTCGTCATGATTTGAGCTAACGATTATCTATTTACCTGTGTTAAACACATACGGAGAATCACTCCACACTTATGACAATGTACTCAGGTTCTCTCCAACCTTGAGTATCGCCACTGATAAAATCACTATCTCTGGGTACAAGGATACTGCTTAATTACAGGTAGATGTACACAATGTCCAGGTCACCATAGGTCCAGTCCGGGACAGGTAAACATGTCAACGTCAAAACAATCTCAGCAGCCAGGTGTATACAGGTAGACACAGGTATATATTAGGTGTGTCCTCTGATTGTCATTACCACACAGAAAAGGCCAGTTAGGGGCTGTGATCAGTGACCACTGTCCAGTTAGTGACACAGAGGCGGTCAAATGACAGGTGGGTTAACACTTCCTTCATCAAAACTGACCACCCTGACAAATGGTCCCCACTGTCGGATACTTCCCCGATTAGACTTCTATGGTCATTCTTGCCATCATGGTCCATTGCATTACTTCCCTGATCAGATTTTCAATGGTCATTCTTGCCATCAAGCTCACTGTACAGAGCTGACCAACAGGTGACAGATTTAAGCCTAGGGTTCCAGTGGTCAGTTCTAATTACATCTGTCTATACTGTGTTAATGGGACGTTCTACTGGATCCCGTTTATGTAATGATCTGTGTGATTACTGCCTTGTTTGGCTAATGTCCAGTCAGGTGGCTGCTTTCACAGTTCTTGTTGACGACCCAATGGCCATTACAAGCTGGCTTCAGGCCACCACACGGGACTTTTACACCTTACCAGTGACCACAAGTAAACAAGTGCACTGGGGCATACAAAAGATTCGGAATCTAAAATCAATTCCTTATTGCACAATACTGACAATATTTATCCCTAATCAAAATACCTTCTATTACCTGGACAGGTAAAATCCTACTAATCTGTTGCTCTAAACCAGAGCGACACTTGATCATCCAGAGATAGCAGGACAACAATAGGTGGGTCGTCCCCGGGCTCTAGGCGCTGGGTAACAGGGGGCGGGACTCTCCTTTGACTCCGTTTTTTCCACCTTTTAATTTAACATGCAGGTGTGAAGAAACGCACACAAAGTGCCAGGTATGTGCATTAGCTACCTAAGAGTTTCTAATTTCACAATAATTCTGCTTGAATTGCTTCTTTATTTTCTTTTGTAGCCATGTGTCAAACTTCAAAGGCTCTAAAAAATCTACCCCTTATATGTGGATTGAATTCTGTCCTGTAAAAACGGTGTGTATTCCCACAGATTGGCTACTCTCCCCCGAGTGTAGCTACCGAGACTTTCCTTTAACCCTGGGATCTTGATCTCAGCCATTGGAGCAGTCCTACAAATACATGTAACTCTCACATTCCTTTGTAATCGAGATATGAGTACAATTTTATTTATGGAAATCTTTTTCATGCCATAAAAGTTTTTGAGTGAAGCGTGGGTAGTGTAACTGCCAGGTATAATGTTGGACCCGACTGTCAGCCCGATTATGTCAATGTGATATTAACGAACTGATACCACATCTCGCGTCTCCACCGAGACGTCTAAGCCACAAAAACTAACATCGTTCACTTTAGGAGCTAGAAATGCTTCCAAATCTGGTTTTAAAATTTAAAAATTGTTAACGTCAATAAACCAACACATACAAAAACCTCTGTAATTCCTACATTGTGGCCTCTGTGTGACAAGGGAAGTAACTCCCTAAAGCCTGTCAGCTACATTGCCAAACACTGTTAAAGGGATAGCATGACTATTAAAGAGAGCATTTCATTGATCGACCGACAAATAGATGGATTGCTGCTGCAGATAGAGTTATAGAGTTCAAATAAAGAGTGTCCAGGTAGTATGTTAGGGTTATCATAAACACTGTCCAGGTAGTATGTTAGGGTTCTCATAAACAGTGTCCAGGTAGTATGTTAGGGTTCTCATAAACACTGTCCAGGTAGTATGTTAGGGTTCTCATAAACAGTGTCCAGGTAGTATGTTAGGGTTCTCATAAACACTGTCCAGGTAGTATGTTAGGGTTCTCATAAACACTGTCCAGGTAGTATGTTAGGGTTCTCATAAACACTGTCCAGGTAGTATGTTAGGGTTCTCATAAACACTGTCCAGGTAGTATGTTAGGGTTCTCATAAACACTGTCCAGGTAGTATGTTAGGGTTCTCATAAACACTGTCCAGGTAGTATGTTAGGGTTCTCATAAACACTGTCCAGGTAGTATGTTAGGGTTCTCATAAACACTGTCCAGGTAGTATGTTAGGGTTCTCATAAACACTGTCCAGGTAGTATGTTAGGGTTCTCATAAACACTGTCCAGGTAGTATGTTAGGGTTCTCATAAACACTGTCCAGGTAGTATGTTAGGGTTCTCATAAACACTGTCCAGGTAGTATGTTAGGGTTCTCATAAACACTGTCCAGGTAGTATGTTAGGGTTCTCATAAACACTGTCCAGGTAGTATGTTAGGGTTCTCATAAACACTGTCCAGGTAGTATGTTAGGGTTCTCATAAACACTGTCCAGGTAGTATGTTAGGGTTCTCATAAACACTGTCCAGGTAGTATGTTAGGGTTCTCATAAACACTGTCCAGGTAGTATGTTAGGGTTCTCATAAACACTGTCCAGGTAGTATGTTAGGGTTCTCATAAACACTGTCCAGGTAGTATGTTAGGGTTCTCATAAACACTGTCCAGGTAGTATGTTAGGGTTCTCATAAACACTGTCCAGGTAGTATGTTAGGGTTCTCATAAACAGTGTCCAGGTAGTATGTTAGGGTTCTCATAAACAGTGTCCAGGTAGTATGTTAGGGTTCTCATAAACACTGTCCAGGTAGTATGTTTGGGTTATCATAAACACTGTCCAGGTAATATGTTAGGGTTATCATAAACACTGTCCAGGTAATATGTTAGGGTTATCATAAACACTGTCCAGGTAGTATGTTATATTGTTAAATTAGATATTGTTGAATTAATAAACTAACTCATTAATCATTTCAGACACAAACTTCAGTTTAAATTGTTTTAGCTTCATTGAGTGGTGAGCAATACTACATTCAATAAATCTAAATTTCAACATGGTTACCAACTAAAGCACAGATAAAATGATTACCATCAAACCCTATATTATTGTATTTCTAACCAAGTCCATTATACAGACCATCAAACCGTATAGTGTTGTAGTTCTAACCAAGTCCATTATACAGACAAGTGTACTTGTGTTCAGTTCTAGATATAGCATTAGGACCTACAGCAAACCTACGCCACTATTGTCCTGTAGTAATAGGCTTGGAAGACAAGCAAACCTATGCCACAATTGTCCTGTAGTAAAAGGCTCGGAAGACAAGCAAACCTACACCACTATTTTACTGTAGTAATAGGCTTGGAAGACAAGCAAACCTACACCACTATTGTCCTGTAGAAATAGGCTTGGAAAACAAGCAAACCTACGCCACTATTGTCCTGTAGTAATAGGCTCGGAAGACAAGCAAACCTACGCCACTATTGTCCTGTTGTGATAGGCTTGGAAGACAAGCAAACCTATGCCACTATTTTCCTGTAGTAATAGGCTTGGAAGACAAGCAAACCTACACCACTATTGTCCTGTAGTAATAGGCTTGGAAGACAAGCAAACCTACGACACTATTGTCTTGTAGAAATAGGCTTGGAAGACAAGCAAACCTACACCACTATTGTCCTGTAGTAATAGGCTTGGAAGACAAGCAAACCTACGCCACTATTGTCCTGTAGAAATAGGCTTGGAAGACAAGCAAACCTACACCACTATTGTCCTGTAGAAATAGGCTTGGAAGACAAGCAAACCTACGCCACTATTGTCCTGTTGTGATAGGCTTGGAAGACAAGCAAACCTACACCACTATTGTCCTGTAGTGATAGGCTTGGAAGACAATCAAACCTACACCACTATTGTCCTGAAGAAATAGGCTTGGAAGTCAAGCAAACCTACGCCACTATCGTCCTGTAGTAATAGGCTTTGAAGACAAGCAAACCTATGCCACTATTTTCCTGTAGTAATAGGCTTGGAAGACAAGCAAACCTACGCCACTATCGTCCTGTAGTAATAGGCTCGGAAGACAAAATATTGTCATTTAACTATCAATCAAGTTTTTATTTTCCAATTCAAGACCATTTTCATTTCTATTGATCCTGTTCACTGGTATATATATTTGATAAAAGAAAGCCTTCGGAGGGTTTCTCATTTCATTTTCTTTTTTTTTCTATATTTCTATTCAGACTTTGCCCTAAAAGTCTATTTTCTTATTATGTTATTGTGCATAGGCAACAGTTAGCCTGAATTTCATTGATTGCTTCAGCCAGTCATTAATAAAATCAAGAACTCCTTTTAAAAGCAATTTAAAAAAATTCGATTAATTTGACATGCGCTTTTATCCTGCAAAGACAGTTTAGCCTTCCCCATGCTCCAGCTGGGCCCACATAAGTAACATGGTAATAAATATAGCAGGGCACTACAATGGCACAACCCATTAATAGGCTTTATTTGGTAGGTCTTTACATAAAAAACTGATTAATGTGAAGTGATGTGTAAACTTCTATATCTTACTACACTCTCAAACTGCATTATGCTGGTCGCCTATACCACACAAAAGCTAAACCTGCACATACTCAATTCCGTTTGAAGTCAATTATCACTTGGAAAAAAAATATCAAATATCAAAAGTTTCGAAAAATTAATAGCTTTTTCTAAATCGTGCATATCAAGATGCCATAAAATGTTGTTTATTCAAATTTGAAGAGAGAAGAAAATGGAAAACACATCTATAAATAATGTCTAGGTTACACTCTACAGCAGGCCAACTATAGGTGACAGTGATAATGTTATCATTGTTCAGGAAGATCTGTCATAATACACACAGCAATAACTTATAACATCTGTCATACAAACTCAGAGTTTAATAAGGCTTCTTTTACATCCCTCGTTTTGTAAATAAACCACTGGCTACGTTTGTAAATAAACATACATAATGACCCCTACAGAAAACCACTGGCTTGGTATATAACACCCCCCTAGATTTTGTCTACAGTTAAATCACCCTATCCTAGTGTACACCAATTAATGAGGATGCCAACATAAGTCTATCAAATCTCTACATCATGTTCCTCCGATTAAAATCATGTGAGAACCACATCACTGCCTGCCTCACCACTATTAAAGTATTTACATTAATGCTAAGATATTCTGTCAAACAGGCTAAGAAATGGGTTTCAGCTTATGGCATAGGGGACGCGAAGTGTCAAAACATTGATCACCCTACCCAGACACATGTCATTGTGCCACTGGCTATAAATAGCCGACAGGAAGTGCTCCGCGGCCATGGTCAATTACCCGTCACACTGCTGGTGTGCTTATCCAAGCAGATCTGCCCTGATTAAATTCCCTGTTGACACATGGCAGGGTACGCTGTAATGATACTGCCAGTAAAAAGATAATTTGGTCAAGAGGCGTGTATACCAGAGCTTGGGGTAGACGGCTATTTAATGGGAAATGCTATGATTAGAAACATAGAGACTCAAACATTCCGACTGGCACCCCCAGAGTCTCAACAAGGTCTCACTCAAAGTGGTGATATTGACACCCATGTCAGTTTCACTTCTTTGACAGTTTGTAAACACAGCAAGGGTGGAAGTGATGGGAGGTTTAGTGGTTACAGAGAGGTAGAAAGGCAGTACGCTGCAACTAAAATGTCACTTTACATTTTTAATATAAACATTACAAGTTTTGGAAAACCATGAAATTTCATCAGGATCATGTATGTACATCAGCGTTACACAATTTTAAAGTTTTATTATAAACAAAATATGTACAAGACATGGAATTTTTATGTTACAAATCATCAAAGCGCTTTTAACACAAATAGTCTTGGCATTTGTGAGTAATTCAAAAATAACTCCCTCAACTTTAAACTATTAAAACTACCACATGCAGCGTGCGTACAGCAACAGTTGACTTTTATAGGCAAAACAATGTACAAAATAATACTCTCTTTCAATTTTACAATGCCCCACCCCTCAGCCTAACTGTAAAGTTTTTTGTTCAGACATATACTAATGCCGACATCATAACAAAATATAGTCTAATATGATCAACACTCTAATTGTCCAAGCTTTCCATTTCACTTATTTATTGAATATTCAGACTACTAACAAATTTACATTTAAGTAATAGAAAATTAAAAGAGATAGGTAATATAGGTCTCAATCAGGTAAACCACAGCTTAAAATTTGTAATGCTATATTAAGAAATTTAAGTCTTTTTGCAACCTGAATAGTTTATTCCAAGCTTTTTGGTTACACAAATAACACAGGGTCATATATATACAGGTAACGCTAGGGCATGTGTATAGTAATATACAGATAACACAGGGGCATGTGTATAGCTATATGTAATAACAAAGGCATATGTGTATAGTTATACAGATAACACAGGGGCATGTGTATAGTCATAAAAGTAACCCTGGGGCCATGGATATAGTTATACAGATAACACAGGGGCATGTGTATAGTCATAAAAGTAACCCTGGGGCCATGGATATAGTTATACAGATAACACAGGGGCACGTCTACAATTATGCAGGCAACACATGGCAATGACTACAGATACACCCGGGGGTATGTGTATATTTGTACACCCACTTTTGTTTGTGTGATAAAAACTCACCCAATCCTTGGTCCTAGCTTGTCTGTGGGACATATAGTCCCCGTCCTTCCTCTGGAGCCCCAGGGGGCCGTATGTGGGACCAGGACACACAAGTCCCGAGGACATCAGGTACATGACAATGTTTTTCTCAATACACCTTCACAATGAACTACAATTAATCCTCTGTTTATATATACTCAAATCAAGTTACAAAATCCTAAGATTTATGTAAGTTTCTTTATAATTTTAACAATGAAAGTTGTCTTTGTGACAAGAGTTTGTACCCGACTTAGTAAAACAGCTGTTCATCCTCTTCTGCATCTAACTCTTTAATCCTAAAATCTTGGTGCCGACAGCCACTTTCCAGTTAAGATCTGATCCTACTTGCTAGAAACACTGTTACAAATTCTCCAGAATAAAACAATCCTGTCACTTTTGTTAAATGTCAGCACACCAACTTTCTCCCTAAGAAGGGACTTCAGATGTCACTGAGCAAGCAGCCAGTAAGGTTGTGATCTGACATGTGGGCTCTAGTGCCAACATACCGCTCATCAGACACCCCGGAGTTCAAGGTCTTTAAAGGTCACAGGGTATGAATTACACTTTTAAGAGCCACTTCCACTAATCTTGAAAATAACAGAAATCTGTCTAAAGCACAGAGTTTTTACAACTTAATGCAGTAAGGATATTGTCTGATTAGAATGTACCCAGTGAGAGTTAGAGTTGATGACCAACCATTATCCGGGACAATGATGGTGACAGGTAGTACAATGGTAGGTATTCTAGCCGATGTCATAGGTCAGCTACACCACAATGTCCTCACCTGCTTCTCTTCCTAAAGGATCACATCAAAGTGAGAGGGCACTCAGGACTCTACTGGACCGGTCAGTGATGACCATGCAAAGTCCACTCAAGTGTGATGAAAATTAACTATGTCATTGGTCTTTGTTGACCAAGTGTCCAAAACAAACTGAGTGACCAGTTCACTATCCAAACCCACACTGACCAATCTCAGCAGGCCCTGGCAGATTTAACTGGTTGGGAGAGGGGGTCCCAATGACAAGGCCATATGTATAGTCCCCCTGTTGTGAGGGATTACCACCCACCCCTATACCCTAAGATTGTTTTAATTCCTCTGATTATGAAGTCCAAGCTAACAGTAAAGATTGCGGTTGGCCCTCCTATGATCCCCGTGTCTGGAGAACAGGAGAACATTATTGTTTACTGCTGATGCAGGCTCTGCAATGATTGTAACGGGTAAAATCCAATGATGCTGGTAGAAATTTGTTCCTATTGCATGTGCTGCTGGTCCCTTCTGGGACCCTAGGGACCCACCTAATTACAACATTAATGGTTAGGTTATCACTGTACTGCCTGATAATACCCAGAAAGGGGCTCCAATAACAGCTGTTATCAGTGTGGGCAGGGTAATTGGTGTTAGGGCCTTATCTAGGACCCCAGTCCTTAACCATTCTAATAGCCTGGACAATCACTACACTGGCCAGCAGCCGAAACATTAGCCTGGAATTGGTGTTAAACTAGAGCCTGATATCCACAACTTCTCCGACTTAATTGACAAAAAAATGTAATTACTGACGAAATTCGCCATCTTTATACAGATTTTTCATTTTTACAAAGATTAGAAAAAAAAGAAATTAAATTCTAACATCATTTGTATAAAGAGAAGATTTAATTGAGTTTAAAAGAGTGTTATCGTCTTATTAGCTACAATGAAATTTGAAGAAGTTCGGAGAATATAAAAGGAGTCAGCATATTGTGAAAGTATCTGGGGGTCTCCTTTGATGTAGCAACTTAAAACAGAACCGGGAAATGAGAGAGATACGAACAATTAAAGAGAATTGTACGACAGATAAGTATAATAACAGGAGTGTGTATAACTATACCTATATCTTAATTTCATTCTCCACACTGCGTCAGAAATTATAGTTTTTCCTAACTCAGTGGGACATAGCTGACACAGTACATTTTCAGTGCATGAAAAAAATATTAAAGACGTCAGAAAAAAGTGAATGATTCAGTTGTCTGAAGCTTACTTGTGACCCAGAATAATGTACTACAGAACGACAAACAGCACGGTTTAACAGTTATTACTCAAAGCTGTAACTTATCAAAAATGGGTAGTTCATAGGCGAATTGTCAATGCGTAGCTGAGGGTGGTCTTTAGAGCCTATCAAATGTATTTACCCTGGTCAGTGCTTCTGGAGCCTCCCATGATAAAAAACGCCTCCGTTATGAAACATAAAATGATAAGGAACTGACTTGAAAGTCAGAAACCCATTATCCTAACACTTCCTACAAAGCTGCTGTCATTATTCCCCACTAATTAGAATCAATCACTGGCCATTTTGATACAATCTGTCCTAAACTCTATCTCCGAGGTCAACACCAGCTTAAAACAACACGAACAGTTTAAGCATTAATAATGGACATCAAAAAGGCCAGTAGGATCTACCTGACAAATGTCACCTGTTACAACCAATAAACAGCCGATAGCACACAGCGATTCACTGACCGGTCAAGTCAGGGCCTTTGTTATCAGGAAACAATGATCAATTCACATTCTAATGTAGGAATGATGATCAATTAATAACAATCAGATAAAAACAGGATCATAAGTTACGCTAAAACAGGGTATTTATACCTGGTTATACAGGATCATAAGTTACGCTAAAACAGGGGAATTTATACCTGGTTATACAGGATCATAAGTTACGCTAAAACAGGGGTATTTATACCTGGTTATACAGGATCATAAGTTATGCTGAAACAGGGTATTTATACCTGGTTATATAGAATCATAAGTTACGCTAAAACAGACATAGTTATACCTGGTTATACAGGATCATAAGTTATGCTGAAACAGGTTATTTATACCTGGTTATATAGAATCATAAGTTACGCTAAAACAGACATAGTTATACCTGGTTATACAGGATCATATGTTAAACATCAAGATACCTGGTTATACAGTTAAACAGATGCAACGATAACAATGAAATGTGAAGGCATTTTAAAACCAAGAAGGTAATATTTGGTAAAACACCTTAAACAAAGTACAGGACAACCAAGGCTATGGTTAATCAATATTCTGTTCTAGGGGGACACAATCCAGCATCGCCTCCCTTTCATGCCCAAGGAAAGGTAAACTGGGGGACTCGTTATTTGAACTTTTTCTGCAAATATTTAAACATGGTTAAGTGTTATCTAATATAGTGTAAGACTGAACTGTGTGAACAGTCTGATTTCAATCAGGTGTCTATATGTCAATACAAAACGAGTACCTGTGCTTAGCGAGCGTGTCGTTATATGACCTACAGGTAACACAGGTGTTGGAGATGGTATTGAGAGAAGTACTCCAAGATATAGATCTGGTCAAGATCTCCTCCACCCGCGTCCCTGATTACCATGTTTACTCACCTGTCTATCAAACAGGTTCTTCATATACTAAACCAGGTATCAGAGAGGCATACTGAAGTCACTGATAGTCGACATATCTATACATTAATATTGTCAAGCAGTGCTCATAATGGAAACATTTCTTGGACACAAATTATAAACAAAAATTGATCCATCACCTTTTTTAGCCCCTCCCCAAAATTAAAAAAATTAAGTCACAACCAGCTGGAATATACAGGTTTGTTTGAGTTGGTTGGCCGCATCCGAAAAATCTATCTACTTATCTTCGGGAGGACAAGGTGTGAAGTTGATGTAGAGATTACATATGGTCCCCAGACTGATAGGACTGTAGTTTGTTTGTTCCTGAGGGGGGGGGGGGGGGGGGGGGGGGAAGAGCACCCAACTGCTAATGAATTTTCTGTATATAAACATGTAGTCACCAGGCTTAGCACACCTGTACACACCTGTAATCTTACCTAACAGGCCACCAAATGTTTACAAACTCCATCCCCTAAAGCTTTCTCTTGTTGTGTAGTAATTGAAAACAAATAACTGCAGTTTGCCAAAAACATCCATAAAACGGCAATATAACTTGACAATGCAAACATGTACTAAACAGGTAAGGGTTTGTTCTTTTCATTAACAAGGTGGTGTTTTGACTACATGATTTTAAATTTCTGGCAGTATCTCTGTTCCAAGTCTTTGAGCTGCTCTATCACCATAACTTAAACATTCATCTCTAGCTACAAAGTAGGTTTAACCCTTTCGCCCCCTATCAGACAGAGAAGTATTACGCTGCGCCAGCTATAAAAACTTACCTGTTAGCATCATCTTGTAGCTGTTCATGAATTCCAAATGAAAGCCGTCTGAATTCCATGGCTTCCTAAAGATGTTCTAACACTGTCACCGACTGTCCCTCGGGCATTCAGCCACCGCTCTAAAGTCTAGTGTTTACCGGTAATTAACTACTTACACACACCAATACATTATCAGAAACACCTTTTTTTTTAGAAATGTGTGACCTAACACAACAGTCGCGATGTATTTTAGAAACCTACAACCATAGAGCCAGTCGCGATGCTCGGAGAGAAGTGACAGCAGCACACACTGCAGATGACACATTACTGCATACCAATATATTGTTTCTGAGGACTGGTTACTCCATACCCAATAGACAAGGACAGGTCCTTACAAAGGCCCTATTCTCTCACCGCATGCTTCAAAACCTTTAGCATATAATTTGATAAGCCATCTGCCAGTCGGCCTAGTTTTTTTTTCCATTTAAAAGATACGGTGATAGATTTGGATCCTGAGAAATGGTGGAGTGAAGGTAGAACTCTGATCGACTGTGTCTGACAGCCCGCATCTCTCCTGGAACGGGGAACAATGTACCACAACATATACCCGATCAAATGATAATCACATGTCAACTTTGAACAGTATAAAAACCATTTTATAATGAAGGGGGTGATTACTATTTCAAACAGGTAAATAAAGCAAGATAAATGTGCGTCTTTGTGTAAGACCTGGTAGGGATACATGGATAGCCCTGTAACAGACCAGATATCAGAAAGAGCAGGTATTTTCTCGTTAAGGTTTGACAGGTAGGCAGAGATAGGTGATAGCTGACCAGTTCACCTGGCCTTGTTGGATTGGTGGTCTGATATAATACCTGACTTTTTTACCTGTAATTCCTCAGGAAATGACTTCCGATTTACCTACTACAAAGGCTACCTCGCGGGAATTAATCAGATCTGACGACAGAACAGAAAGTAGATCCACTGTAATGCAGGGAGCAACAAACCCTGCACTTTTGTAGCGTAATTAATACATATCTTGTACTTTTACTCTCAGATGTGGTCATGTTTTCGTGATCATTTCAAATATATATGGAGTCATGTCCGTGCCGAATATCAATAACTTACAATTCTTGTATCGCAACCTGAAAGTCTTCTCACATTGCATCTGGTTATAATTGCAGTAGTCTCCACTGGGTTAAGAGTAATCCCTGTACAACAGGCCAATCCTCAAACATGATCCACCATTATATCAAGATTAGAATTTCATCCTCAAAATATACCATGCTTACTTTTCTCTATATTAAGGATCAATTTTCTTAACAACTACATGGGAAGCAATTAAGAATGTAAAAATACGTAATACTGCAAAGAAAAGTTAATTGTTCAATAATGAAAGAAAAAATCTCCCGAATTTCTGTAATGATGCTGAGAAATGCCCTCTGCAGTATAGTACTGGGAGGTTGGAAGATCACTAATCCATTACAACCCGCTACACAATCTGTTGTCCTCGTAATCACATCTCATCAATCTGACACAAAAACTTCCCTCACTCACGGGAATTGTTTCCCGATCATTTCGAAAAAATTTAATAGGTTTGCCTGTATGACAACATGCTGATGTTGTTTTCAAAAGCAAATTTCTCCAGTTATACTGGTCATATTGCCTACCTTCGTAACCGATTACCCTACCGAGTGGTGAGATCAGCCTCCATAATTCTATTTCCCAATAGTCAAATTAAGGTCATAACCATGCTGAAAGTTATTTTTCTATTTTTTGCAATTACTGTTTCTCCTACATTTAAAATTAATAATCATAACTAGAATGATATTTCAATTGAGGGATGTTGGAACCCTCTAGTCTAATCAATGAGACATCGGGAGATAGCTGGTCCCCAGAGATACAGATACTGCCACCTGTTGACTCAACATGGGGAGACATCCATCATATCTGTTGCACTGACATCCATCAGACACCGTTCTGACATACAAAAACACCGCCGACTCCATAGAAAACATTATTTCATCTGCATCGACTCCTCCATCCCTGTCCTGTGTGATCTGTGTGCGTCAATCAACAGATTTAAGCTTTTAATGAAATGCATCAAGGCTACCCAGTGTCCGACCAAGCATCAAGAAAAAGCGTAAAAAAATCTCAATTTGATCAGCGAGAATAAGGCCATCTAAGCGCGTGCCTATTGTGAGTGGGACTTGAAGGATGAATATATTCAATCTTCCTAAAAACATCCCACATCTAATATAAAGACTGTACAAAATTCACCGACAGCGGTGTCGACAAATTGAACATAATGCAAGAATAGTCAATTCATTGATAATGATATAACGTGTAATATCTATATAACTTCAAAACTGACTATGTTTGGGAGGAATGTGCCGTTGAGTGATTTCTTGTCCTTTTGTGTAATTCGGGATAAATACATGGATGTAGATGTATATGTATATAAGTGTGATATGTGTTGTTGTAACATCATATCTCAATGTCAGTCCATCAAAAGGCTACAGAAACCCTTCCAATCCTGGTGTGTTTAGTTTTTCTTATATCAATTGCAAGGTCATATCTATAAAAGTCACCAAGATAAATGCTTACAATAATTCTAAACAAAACTTATTTATAATCCTATATTAACTTTAACTGGCATATAAAGTTAAGAATTTAATCAGTAACTTGATACTTATAGCTTTTCTGCATGATACAATAAAGTCAAAAGAGTTTTAGAGCACACAAAACCACTTGTCAGACATAAGAATTGACACAGAGGCATTTCACTCTTCACACATGGGAGGTAAAAAGTGACACACTGCTATGGTAACCCTACCCCATCATCTGTCACAGATAATACAGACAACATGCAACATCAACATCGTATATTATAAATAGAAATTCACATCTTTATATATCAGCATTTTGATAGCAATATCAGTAAAAGCCAAATATAACTCCATTCTGTAATACAAGATAAATTTAAGAAATAAAATCTTTTCCAAATTTCAAATTTGACATGAACATCAGACATAATCCAAAAATAGGCTTATTTTGAGTGATGGGTGTACCTGTCATGGGATAGGAGTACATATGTGTGCCCTAATGCTGCACAAGGATGTGCATGTGTGAATGAGATGCATGTCTGTTCAGATTACGTTTACCTCAACTCTCTCAATACCATGCCCTCTAACCTCCCTAGCATTTGGTGCAGGTTTCATGCACCTGTAAAAATCGTCAGAATCAGCACACAAGTAAAAGCGACTTAATTGACCATACTAAGTAAAGCTTTTCATGTAAAAAGAGACTTTTCAAAAGTCAAAAGAAACAGATGGATGTTGGAATAGTGAGATACAATCTCCATTTTACGTGAATTAAGCTTTTAACCTAAAACGAGCCAGAACATGCCTAGTGGGCATTGATCTACACTCGCCCACAGCATTATAAAGAATGAGAGGCATCAATTACAAAATCTCAGAAAATCAAAGACAGCCAGTAACCGGTGTCAAACACAGTGGAATTTTTTTTACATTTTCAAATTTGCATTGATCTTTCACCAAATGCTCTTTTCATATAAAGAACAATAACTTATCAAAAGTAAAGATTTACTTTAGAACATTACCATTTCAGACACCTAAAAATAGCATTTAGATGTACATTTGTACGAGTTCAAAATATACCAACCAACAGCGTCTACAACTCATTTACAGCAATCTTTAATAAGGAAATCAAACCATTTCAATTTAGAAACTGGAGATCAAACTTTAACAACGGAATTGATTATGTTACCAGTGCTAGATGATGTAAGAGTTCCGGATCACCGCTGATCAATGACATGCGACAGGATGGAGAAGGAGTACCGAGTCGAGTCGGGAGGGAACGTCATAGCGACCAGTAGCCATCAAGTCTGGGGAGGGACAGGAGAAAAATGGCCACAACGGATGTCGTTGTCTAATTAAAGTGAAATCATCGTTGTGAGGTTGACGTTTCCTAGAAGCACAACCTCCCACTACAGCGCCCACTGCCAGGCACAGACCATTGCTGGCATTGTCTCGGCAGCCTCGGGACAAATTACACCTCAACAATCAATTAATGGACACACAACATACAATGACAACTTTCTTCTTGAAATGAAATTAGAGAGAACAAAACTTGAGGGTAAAGTTAGAGATAGAACAAATTGATGATGAAAATACAAACAGTAAAGCTTGAATACAAACTTTAAACAAGAAATTTAAAAGTGTGGCGTCTGATAGAAGAAAACAAGTCTAGAATGTCCCAGACTGTTACTGTATGTCGATGTTCATCGGTTATTATTGTTGAAGAACCATAACTGGTGAAATATATAATTGTAACTATATATGAAAGAAAAAATAGAACATTTGGTTTTCAAAGCAGGTGGTATAACACATGAATAGCTACCAATTTGAGTGAACACTCCAAAACCAGATGATAAAGTGTTGAAGAGGGATTTCCACAGACAGAGCGACTAGAGAACCTGGATTTTACTTCCTTTGTAAACAGGGCAGGTCTTTAAACTGATAAAAACTGAAACTTTCAGAAAAACCTGCTTGTGCCCTAAAATAAACCTGTCATTCCTCGACTCCTGTTCTCCTTCATAACCACCTTCTCCATCAAATCTCAGCCTGCCGTACAATACATGTTAGCTATAGATTCTCTGCTGGGAGAAATTAAATGCACTTTTAAATCTATTTCAATACAAGTCAGACAGTCCTGGGAATAATTTCTCTTGAAGAAATATACACATTGGTCTTAGTTCTACTGGTTCAGTCTAGAGTAACAGTAGCAATACAGTCAAGGTCAGAATTACCGTCAATAACAACAAACAGGGCGAGGCAGTTGGTTAAGTTAGGATACAAAATAGATTTCACCTCTGTTTGACAAGCTTCCTCCATGCACATCAGTAAATACTTACATTGCGTCAGAGTTTCCATAGCGACAGATAAACAGTCGGTACCCCATCATGGATAAGGCGGCACTGTGATCGACACTCTATCGTCACCCCTGTGTATCCCTCATGATGTTTTATCACTACGGGGGTCGAGTCCTAAGGAATTGAAACACATCCACAAAAATCCATTTTTTGGGAGGTTTGCGTCTATATGCGATTCTTCAGACACATAAAACACAATGCTAACCTGCCCGCGGTGCAGCTACCTTGAGAGAAAACGTTTTGATGTGCATATGAAATACACAACTGCATGTAACACTTGTTTCTAAGTTTACACGATATGGCTTAGCAGACAAATACTGTAGGAAGATACAGCTTAGCAGACAAATACTGGAGAAGATCTCGGCATAATTAGGGGGGAAAGTGAAGGTAAAAACTCTCTATTCAATTAGGTTTAACAATAAGGAATGTTTGTGCTGGGGTATGGTGGGGAGGCTCCCATCATTCTGCTCACTGGAATGCCATACAGTTACACTAACTACATCACATCACATTCAACTCCCCTACGACATTCCGCACTGAAATTGTCTGGAGCTATTGTTTTGTAGCAAACTATGTACACTGGTGGTGAGAATGGCATTGAGCTGGCATACATTTTGATAAATACATCATTTCTCATTTTCAACTGGTTACTTCTCAGTTTGGCCCACAACATCAATCATTTTTATATTCTCAACTTGTTGCTACTCATTTAAGCCAACTTGATAACCACATCATCTCTCATTTTCTACTTGTTGCTCCCCTGTTTAGTGGCCAACTTGATAAACAAGTTTTCTCATTCTTTTCTTGTCGCTATGCTGTTTGGCCATTTTGATATATGGATCTCAAAAAACCTAACTTGGTGGTCCCCTGTTAGGCCAACTTGTTTAATACTGTATTCTTCACATTGGTAGACTAGTAGGTATTAAAAAAACCTGTAAAACAATAAAAGTACAATGAACCGCACCACAGCATTAACAATTCCATATGGTGCTCCTTATATCCTTTTTATATCAATTTCTACATTTTATGTTGTCTGTAAACCATGGTCACCTTGTAAGACCACTAGTTATCATGTATTAATGCAGTTAATTAATTTATCACTTTACCAGGCATGTGATTACCTGAAAGTTGTAGAGTCAATCACTTTATGTACCTGTGATTACCTGAAAGGTGTAATAAAGTCAATCACTTTATATACCTGTGATTATCTGACAGGTGTAGAGTCAATCACTTTATATACCTGTAATTATCTGAAAGGTGTAATAAAGTCAATCACTTTATGTACCTGTAATAACCTGAAAGGTGTAATAAAGTCAATCACTTAATATACCTGTGATTGCCTGAAAGGTGTAAAGTCAATCACTTTATATACCTGTGATTACCTGAAAGGTGTAAAGTCAAACACTTTATGTACCTGTGATTACCTGTTAAGGTGTAATAAAGTCAATCACTTTATGTACCTGTGATTACCTGAAAGGTGTAAAGTCAATCACTTTATATACCTGTGATTACCTGAAAGGTGTAAAGTCAAACACTTTATGTACTTGTGATTACCTGTTACGGTGTAATAAAGTCAATCACTTTATGTACCTGTGATTATCTGACAGGTGTAATAAAGTCAGTCCCTTTATATACCTGTGATTACCTGTAAAGGTGTAATAAAGTCAATCCCTTTATATACCTGTGATAACCTGTTAAGGTGTAACAAAGTCAATCACTTTATATATCTGTGATTACCTGTGAATGTGTAATTAAGTCAATCACTTAATGTACCTATGATTACCTGTTAAGAAGTAATAAAGTCAATCACTTTATGTACCTTTGATTATCTGTGAATGTGTAATTAAGTCAATCCCTTAATGTACCTATGATTACCTGTTAAGGTGTAATAAAGTCAATCACTTAATGCACCTATGATTTCCTGTTAAGGTGTAATTAAGTCAATCACTTAATGTACCTATGATTACCTGTTAAGGTGTAATTAAGTCAATCACTTAATGTACCTATGATTACCTGTTAAGGTATAATAAAGTCAATCACTTAATGTACCTAAGATTACCTGTTAAGGTGTAGTAAAGTCAATCACTTAATGTACCTATGATTACCTGTTAAGGTGTAATTAAGTCAATCACTTAATGTACCTGTGATTGCCTGTTAAGGTGTAGTAAAGTCAATCACTTAATGTACCTATGATTACCTGTTAAGGTGTAGTAAAGTCAATCACTGTATGTACCTGTGATTGCCTATTAGTGGTTATACGCACCTGTGTACCTCAGCTACCCAATTAGTGATGTATTACCTGTTTTAATGTGTGTTAAACATACATGTTAAGTGCACGCTACTAACAGGTGACTAAAGAAAACTGACAGGTGAAATAGGACAGCCTACCAACAGCACATTATTACCCACAGAGAAATGACAGGTGAAATTTAAGATGGAGAAACAGAGGAATAGAAACAGACAGAGGAATGTAGCCCTTCCGCTGATTTCGACAAACCAATTACTGACTAGCCTCCATCTTACATAACAGTTAACGCATTTGTATTGGAAGCAAAATCAGCGTTTAAACAAAATGAAAAAAAATTCTTTGGTTGATGGATGGTAATGCATTGAGACAATGGTTGAGGAGTTAATGACACAAGTACTGGCAAATTATCATCAAACCCTTCCTATTACCTAATACACAAGCATTCCCTAGCCTGGTCCTATAACATCTACAGCCACCACCAGTTAGCCATAGTCCACTGGAGAGGCCATAGTCCACTGGAGAGGAGTTTATCAGAGTTTTACATGTATGTGGATGTACATTCAATGATTAGCCTCGGCAGTTAGGGCCTGGACACAATCATAAATTTGTAACTATTTAGCTAGTATGTGAGCGTTTATTGTCCATTAGCTTCCAAAAGAGGACATGATTCTCGGCAACAGGAACAAGACGTAAATAAAACGGGATTAACCAGGCGATAGACGATATGCTTTGTCGTGAACGAAGCCGTGCACGGAATCGAGGAATCGAAGAATTGGACAGTTTTGATGAGTAGAAACAGCTCCATCAATGAAGCAAGGATTGCGTTTGAGGAAATTGCCAAGTTTGTAATGCTACGGAGCTAGCCATTGATTTGGCTGGCAATGCGATTGTTACACTTTGTTTGGTTAACTCGCTGTCAATATAACTACACACCAAGGGTAAAAAAACACCAATATGCTGCGGATTCCTCAAGCTTAAAGAATCACAGTTCTCTTAAGAAATTGCTTTATTTTGCTGTAAATTTACCAAGTGCAACCACACACATAATCCCTTTATTTGTCGCTTGATTGAACCCCATCTCGAGCGGAAAAAACACTGCCGGTATTTCCATCACTATGTAAATTTTATAACCAGGAAATGTCGTTTGGATGCGTTTTTGTAATGTTTGTCAAGCTCTGTGAGGCCAACAGTTAGGTACATCCCAGCTGACGTGTAATTTAGTACCAAACCAGCGACAGCATGATAACATATATCAGCGTTACCTTGCACTAGCCGAATTGAAATACAAAACAAAATCGGTTGAATTGGTTTTCCATAAATATTTAAAACTATATACACGGGAAAAAAAAATGCAATTAAAAAGGTTTCATTTAAATTGATACACTGGATATTTGTTAAATGTTCTTCACTCTGTGAACAAGTCTGCCACTCTTACACACTATCCATCCAAAGAACAGAATAGACAGCCAGAAACAGATACCAGGTTGAATCCTGAAAGCTTTTACACATAAAATGTAATTTTTGAGTTTTTTATCTGTTTTACTTTCTTCCTGTCTAAATCCTAAACACAGACAAACAGACGATGGTAATTAATAGAGTCACAAATGAGTCAAACAGGCTGACACATCAAACTGTCACACAAAGTCTGCCAGACTAGTATTTAACCCTTTTAACACTGTTGACCATAATGGACTCATCCAGATCAATTCATGGTAGAGTTTATTAAAGTTACATAGGGGTGAAAGGGTTAAAATTGTCACAAACATATCACACTTATTGACAACATTTTACACCCTGTCAAGACATCAGACTCAAATCAAGGCTTAAATAAATATAAAACGTATTTAGAAACAAAGTCTAGGAGATGTATAGACACACTTCTAACACCGTAGACAGACAAGGAGAGACCCCACCGTTACCTTCTTACACTTACAAAACCAACAGGAGATCTTTAACACCACAAAACATTACTGAAAACCTGGGCCCGTATACATGAAACCGTTCTCATGCTCAAGTATAGACTCCGTGCTGAAACCAACTTTCCTGTATCTCGCTTAAATCATGTCAAACGATCAAAAAGTCCAATGTAAGCATTGAAAACAGTATTTGGCTTCAAGTCTCTTCAAAATGTTTCCAAATCATTGACAAAACAATATCTATAATTATTAAGTTACAACACTTAGAACAAGAAATTAGGCTTGAGCACAACATTCATTCTTGAGCATGAGAACTGTTTCATGAATACAGGCCCTGATCTGTACATCATGGGCTGGTATTAACTTAAGGTATGTTCTTTTTTAATCAAGGTTTTGCCCCCAAAGATAATATTGCCAGAATTAAAAAGCTTCTGTTTCTGATCATTTTAGCTTAATGGTGTTGTTAGTAAATATTTACCAATCCTAGCCTCATCATTAGTCTTCATTAGTCTTCACACACAAAAACAGCATTTCTTATTATGAAAAGTTCTTTTTTTGACAACCAATATGTTTCTATGTGACGTTTTTATGACTAGTACTGTATGTACACTGTCACCTTCATCAGATAAAAAAAGGGGTTTCTAATTGTTTTACACACACAATATGTATTTTATGTCAATTATCTCAAGTCAAGTCTGTTTTGCCCATCAGTAACGAGGTCTTGAGCACCTGAACCATGGCGAGCTGGTAGGTATTGGTTTGACTCCTGGCGTGGAGGTTGACTTGTGTCAGACCTCTAAACAGAGCTTTAAAATAAGGACATTTACTGTTGATTTTGATGCAGCCCATGGTGAGTGTATTGATTGTCTGCATCAAAGTCAGTGTTATATGTTAGTATATGAAATATAATGTAATACAGAGCTGTGGGAAAGATACCTTCGGGAAGTTGCAAATTTTTCCCCAAAAAAAATATATGTCTATTAAAAACGCTGCAATTATTACTGCTACATTTTTTTATAACTGCTGATCATAACAATTGTCCGTCCGTAGAGCTGAACCTGGAAATGAAACAAGCTATAATTTACGATGACTGGAGATGAAAAAAGGCTGTGCTGTATCCATGGTTTATGAGAATCCAAATTGATTTGTAATGTGGAGGCTTGGGAGGTCGTCATAAGCCCCGACCACAAATGATAACCAAGTAGTTACTAAATTGCTTTTTCTACAGTAGATATTCCTTCAGCACAAATTCCAGCACACATAAATACTGCAAAACTCAATAATTATGTGGACTTGTGTTCTTTTCTACCTCTGCGAAATTTCTCGCTAAATTTATCAATAAAGGCGATAAACCAAATCAGGCCGGAATCTAATCGCCACACCAGAAGCGGGTTCCCTTGGGACCAATATGCTTTCCATATAAAAGATTAAACTTGGTGGAGGACGAGGTATTTATGGGACTTCGGAGTACACTGCTTCTCTATTATTTCCATACTTGCATCTATGACCCAGCAATTGTTTATAAAGCGGACAACTGGTTAGCTCGCCGCCGCCGCATACAACACCAATTTGCGGATGGTACGAGTGACATGTTTGGTTGGACAGGAAAACATCCTGTGCAGACCATTTGGATAACATATGATCTACACTCCATGATTGTTCAAGGGGCAAAAGGGTAAAACAAAATGTCTGGAGCGCAACCAAAATGATATTGGCATCAATATAGACCGGATTCCCCAGCCATCTGAAGCCAGCCTAATACCAACAGGGGACCTCAGTGATGGGCATGCATATTGCATATTGGTGTACGAATCAAGCAGACCTAAAATTACACAACTTCAGTAAACCACAATAAAGACCAACATGTATGAGTGGCCCAGACACCTCTCTGGTGGGAAATTGTAGTGGTAGGGTCTATGGAGGCGATGGGATGGCATTGTAGCAGTAGGGTCTATTGGAGGCGATGGGATGTCATTGTAGCAGTAGGGTCTATTGGAGGAGAAGGGATGGCATTGTAGCAGTAGGGTCTATTGAAGGCAATGGGATGGCATTGTAGCAGTAGGTCTATGGGAGGCGATGGGATGGCATTGTAGCAGACGGGTCCATTGGAGGCGATGGGATGGCATTGTAGAAGTAGGGTCTATTGGAGGCGATGGGATGGCCTTGTAGCAGTAGGGTCTATTGGAGGCGATAGGATGGCATTGTAGCAGTAGGTCTATGGGAGGCGATGGGATGGCATTGTAGCAGTCGGGTCTATTGGAGGCGATGGGATGCCATTGTAGCAGTAGGGTCTATTGGAGGCAGTGGGATGGCATTGTAGCAGCAGGGTCTATGGGAGGCGATAGGATGGCATTGTAGCAGTAGGTCTATTGGAGGCGATGGGAGGGCATTGTAGCAGTAGGGTCTATTGGAGGAGAAGGGATGGCATTGTAGCAGTAGGGTCTATTGAAGGCGCTGGGATGGCATTGTAGCAGGAGGGTCTATTGAAGGCGCTGGGATGGCATTGTAGCAGGAGGGTCTATTGGAGGCGATTGGATGTTATTGTAGATTGTAGCAGTAGGTCTATTGGAGGCGATGGGAGGGCATTGTAGCAGTAGGGTCTATTGGAGGAGAAGGGATGGCATTGTAGCAGTAGGGTCTATGGAGGCGATGGGATGGCATTGTAGCAGTCGGGTCTATTGGAGGCGATGGGATGCCATTGTAGCAGTAGGGTCTATTGGAGGAGAAGGGATGGCATTGTAGCAGTAGGGTCTATTGAAGGCAATGGGATGGCATTGTAGCAGTAGGTCTATTGGAGGCGATGGGAGGGCATTGTAGCAGTAGGGTCTATTGAAGGCGCTGGGATGGCATTTTAGCAGTAGGGTCTATTGGAGGCGATCGGATGGCATTGTAGCACTAGGGTCTATTGGAGGCGATGGGATGTCATTGTAGCAGTAGGGTCTATTGGAGGAGAAGGGATGGCATTGTAGCAGTAGGGTCTATTGAAGGCAATGGGATGGCATTGTAGCAGTAGGTCTATTGGAGGCGATGGGAGGGCATTGTAGCAGTAGGGTCTATTGGAGGAGAAGGGATGGCATTGTAGCAGTAGGGTCTATTGGGGGCGATGGGATGGCATTGTAGCAGTAGGGTCTATTGGGGGCGATGGGATGGCATTGTAGCAGTAGGGTCTTTTGGAGGCGATGGGATGGCATTGTAGCGATAGGGTCTATGGAGGCTATGGGATGGCATTGTAGCAGTAGGGTCTATGGAAGCGATGGGATGGCATTGTAGCAGTAGGGCCTATTGGAGGAGATGGGATGGCATTGTAGCAGTAGGGCTATGGAGGCAATGGGATGGCATTGTAGCAGGAGGGTCTATTGAAGGCGCTGGGATGGCATTTTAGCAGTAGGGTCTATTGGAGGAGATGGGATGGCATTGTAGCAGTAGGGTCTATTGAAGGCGCTGGGATGGCATTGTAGCAGTAGGGTCTATTGGAGGCGATTGGATGTTATTGTAGCAGTAGGGTCTATTAAAGGCAATGGGATGGCATTGTAGCAGAAGGGTCTATTGGAGGCGATGGGATGGCATTGTAGCAGTAGGGGCTATTGAAGGCGCTGGGATGGCATTGTAGCGGTAGGGTCTATTGGAGGCGATTGGATGGTATTGTAGCAGTAGGGTCTATTGGAGTCGATGAGATGGCATTGTAGCAGAAGGGCTATGGAGGCGATGGGATGGCATTGTACCAGTAGGGACTATTGGAGGCGATGGAATGGCATTGTAGCAGTAGGGTCTATTGGGGGCGATGGGATGGCATTGTAGCAGTAGGGTCTATTGGAGGCGATGAGATGGCATTGTAGCAGAAGGTCTATGGAGGCGATGGGATGGCATTGTACCAGTAGGGTCTATTGGAGGCGATGGAATGGCATTGTATCGGTAGGGCCTATGGAGACGATGATGGTTCCCTTAAGACATTTTGCTGGGACATTTAAGGCTACATGCTACCTTAATGTTACACCAGTGTTACTAGTTACCTCCAAAAGATTATCTTAAAGAATAATTATTTACAAAGATGAGCACTAAATGCTTAATGAAACCACACAGAAACCAATCTCTTAATTATAATTTAATTAATTCAAATTAAGAATCATTTATATCATTTGTGATGCTGTTATTGAAGCAAATGATATTATTAAAATTCAAGAGATTATATTGATATGCATAATCATTATTAATCACACAAATTGTAACAGAGCAGACATTTTACTTACAGACCTTTGCCATGACAACCGCCGAGACAGCGCACCGCCATTTGAATGTGATGCAATCATGGAGGAAGGCCTACCTAATTACACAATAGATGTGCCGCATGGCCATTTTGCCTCTACACACGCTTCACGTGCCCGAGGTAACATTTACGATCATGTCATGTGCCTCAGATCCCAAACTAAGCATGCAAAATTCACAAACAGATGTTTGAATAAATATTGGATGAGTTTTAACACCGCCGGATGTAAAAATACATGTCTCCGAGATAGATGGTCACATGATAAGCCTCTACTATTGTTGTCATTATTTTCGGGGACAACACAAGAGAATTGCTCGGTAAAAGCATGTGGTCACAATCTGGACAAAATGATAATGATCGTTCACAGTCACAGTATACATCTGGAGTTCAAAAACGCTGGGTAACATGTGCACATCTGTAATGTAAACTAGGTAATTATCTTTTGTTGCATCCTCTTTAGGTTTGCTAGCGGCCTCTACGACACTGTTCACTGTAATTAGGCAAGTAAGAGTTCTGGTCTCATTGTTTGTCTGCATTGAGGGTTCTCTCAGGAAACACACGTGCATCATACACCTTACTGGCTCAAAATAAAGAGCTACGGTATGCGTTTTTTAATTTGCCCTACTAGCTGTTTAGATGTAGGTTAAAGGATAGGAGAAGGGAGTACTATGGCCAGGTGTCGAGGTGATGTAGATGTTATTGGCTTCACTACCTGGAAACTTTCATTTCATTTAAAGACAGAAAAAAAGTTCTGGTGATGATTGACTGATCCTCATTGTAGGAGAAGAGGAAAAATAATGTCATTATCTATATTTCAGGAATATTAATCATTAGAACACAGGCAATGAAAAGATGAAGCAACAGAGAATTTTCCTACTAATTTTCCATTATATATATTACTCCTATGTCCCAATGCCTTTGTATAGTTTTCAAAAGTTCCACAAGTAATATAAACTTTGCTGAAATGTATCTATCAGATTCAAATATCTTTTAATGCAACATGTGGCGCCACAGAACTGTTTATATGTGATAAAGCCTGCATTTTTTTATGCACAGAACTTCACTCAATCTAGGTTGGTTATTTGACACTTCCTGCAACTCAAACAAACATCTAAGCGATGAAGATTTGATGGAAATCATGTTTCCATAGTAATACCTTGACAACAACAATGAGAGGAACAAAATCCAATGTTCAAAAGATTCTATTGCCTGCCTTTTGATTTTGTCATAAGCATTTGCGGACACAAAGATCAAACAGTGTTAAAATCTCCCAATAATTACAGCGGAGTAGATTGTAATTGTTTCAGAGCCAGACTGTTAAGTGTGATATCAGCAGCTCTTTGAACACTTTCCAAGATGTGTCCTAGATAATTATACCAAGACTGATATAGGTCGAAAGTGAAGTATGAAATATGTTTCCACAATCAGGAGACAAACCAATGCTTGTGTATGACGAATGTGAGTAATTACAATGGGGCCTGGCTTTTGATCTATGAATGTTGATGAAATCAAACATACACCTCTGACACGATGTATCCATGTCTGGTTCAACTTTACGACCCGTTGTCATCAGTAGAACAGAGAAATGGTGATCTGTGCTGACAAAACACCGTAATCAAGTGACATTTTAAAGTAACCTCAATGTAGGCAACAGCTAAATGACTATAGCATGCATTAAAAAATACACAATATTACAATAATCAATAAAAGCGTGTTGGTACGTGAGTCATAACCGACGATTTCACTGATTGGGTCCTTTGATCCAAAACTTTCACATTTTTCCTCCATCAAAAACAAGCTGTATCCCTTCAGCAAACTGCTGGTCCAACGGGCATTAGTTAATGGATAGAAAGTGGATAAATCCTGTATAGTGTTACTAAACTTTCGTTAAAAAATAGGGCCAGGTTAAGTATGACACAGGAGAGCAGTGTACTGCGATCAGTACGATCATAGCTGACGGTATTCTGACGCAGGGCTTGGGTAAAAGCATGCTGTAACGGAGTCTGATGTGCAATGCCCTAAAGGGATATGATTATCACCTAGCACCGATCACCAGTAACAAGTGTCGTTCACACGACTTTACAAATTCCTGTATCAAGCCACATCTGAAATACCAGGAGGGATGGACATGGGTTCAATGGCACTCGGAAACCATTCTCTTGTGTAGTTAACAACTGATTTTTACTTTGTAGTAGTCGAACACGCACGCTTTATCAGAATTACAACTTGGAATGAACAGCTATAAAATACTGTATTTCAATAGAAATTCATGCCAGGCAGACACTATGTATTAGGAATACTGACATTCTCAAGGCTGTAGGCTCACTTAGGACCAAGGGTAAATATGATTTCTATACATGACAGCGAGACACACAATCAACTATACCTAAAATGATGGCAGTAGAACAGAATGACAATACTCCATTATAACTGTATCCAGTTAATATTCCCACAGCACAAGTTAACAGCATCAATCTTCACACCCAAGTACTCATAAACGTTCAAACTCAAACATTGACAATATTTTACAAATAGAATTGATATTTTCATTTTTTTCACATTTACCATATGATTTATTGTATACCCTGTAAATTGAGTCTAGCAAATTCCTGAAACTACTGCAAAAACATGGGGACTTCAACCAATCAAATTGAAGAATGTATAGAGTGTCGGGCTTTAGTTCCTACAAACCTGGTTTTTTACCTGCCGAAGTTTCCTGACAGAGTTACTATAAATTACTACCTGTATTATTACAGGTCCATTCTCTCAAAAAGTATAGCATTTCAAGAAATTTATTTCCAAATAAATCTGGTATCAAAACATAAGGATTTTCTAGAGAAAGTCTGGACCAAAGACAGCAGGTGAAAATAGCAGTGCATCTAGGTTATAATAGCAAATAAAACACATTAAATTTATTATACCTGTATGGCAATCAAAGAGAATGTACAAACACAGAGGCTGTTCAATGGGTCTCCAGTGACTCAAGGTGTAGACTTTTCTCTGCTAATCGACAAAAAAGAAGTAGCATTTATCTCAATAAATAGACTTAAAAACAATAAAATGCTCTGAATACTGCCTGGAGAGTGTTTATTTCAGCAGGACGTTGTACAAAATTGCTCCCCGAGTCCTCGTTTTCACAGCCCGATCAACATGTGATGTATACATAGACTTGTCCCCAGTACAACAATATCTCTGCCCTATACCTTTTGATACCTCATCGGTGCCATTGGTTAAGAGATACCCCCAGCAAATTAACACTCTGCCAGAAAAGAACATTCGCACTGATTAATGCCCGCCATTCCGCAAGGTTTAAACCTTAACTTTGTATCTGTCTCATTCATAGTTGTGCAAGCGTTTGCATCAGGCTTGATCCATTACAGAGGCGATGGGAGTCGCAGTCTTGATTCCTCGCAGAGATCAATCTTTATTAACGGATCTCGTGTACACATCACTCATCCTCATTACAGACCTGGCTTTAATAGATATTGATACCAAACCTCAGCCCCAATGACAACCTGTGTGTTCATAAACCTCACCACTATCACCATGGACACAACATTCGGACCATCTTCTGTCATCAAAAACCAATCTGTTGCTTTACCATTAGATTCCTCCTGTGTTGATACTATGTGAGGAATGAGTCCACGAGAACATCACTCCCAGAACAATTAAGGTCATTCAAAATAATTTAGTTTTATAGATATTTTGGTCAAAACCGAAATTGGTATTTTGCTTTAGAGTGGGTTTTTTTAAATAAAAGTTCCAGTACAATATGTTCTGGTATAGTAACAGAAAAACTAAAGTTTCACATATAGAGTCCAGGCTATGTAAGGTTTGGCAGAATTATTGTACAACAAAAATGTCACACTTTCTACAGAAATGAAATGTCACGTTTGTTAAATGTTCAATCCTTGAGCTCATTTTATTTGAAATGTGTGTGGTCCTGGTATTAATGTCGCTCTCTGAAATCTAGTCCTCATCCGAACCTTACAAAAAATCCATCTACATTGTTCAACCCTGTGCCTCATGTAATAGGAGCAATGGAATCCAATGACAGGAATTTGATGGTATGATGTGCTGACATCACAATTTCTGAGTGAACCTTTCTCTATAATTATCTTACATTTCAATGTCAAACTGTAAAAGAGAGGTATCTAATATGGGAAAATGATCTTTGACCTTGACTGGGAAACTATGACCTTGGTCAATATTAGATCTAAACTGAACCTTGTCTTGTATGAGCCACTGTAAAGCAGCATCGTACTGGTAATTAATTCTGAACCAATTACATAATCCTTATATATTTTGATGCCCAGAACAGTCTTTAGAACCTTTAGTGTTTTAAAACCCAGAAAGCCCAAACATCTTTTCTAGACACAAAGACATTTTACAGTACAGATAGTGACACTTCATTGGTTTCCAAATAAAACAAAACCAAAGATTAAAGCAATAAATTTTCCAAATTTTTGAGAGCACTTTATCACAAGGTTACTATACATATAGCTCTGTCCCAAAATAAAATATATAGAAGCCAGTTTACTCCTAAGGCTTGACAAGAGGAACCCCTGATAAGGAAATAATGTTCTTATGTTAAAGGTTGCAAGCAAAATCACTGATTTTAGTGACAAAGTTCCTCATCAGAAATCTCCAGCAATGTAACTTATATGATAGATATTATGAATTTCTATCCCAGGTCAAGGTCACCAGAGAATATCTAGGCCACATGTTCAGCAGTGACCCTTACTCTCTGGCATTTTCTATTTTGCATCAACAATCAAAACCTGCATCTGAATCATTGCTCCTTTGAACTTTGTCAATATCTTGTTGTAATTCTAATCACCTGCTCCACCTCTACCCCTAATCTCCACCTCACATGGCCCCAAGTCTCTCTCCTGTCACAACTTTGTTTCTAAAACTAATAACAAATGTCTTTTGTACAGTTTTAGTGTAAGAATTAACTGCTGATGACAAATTTAGACGACAGCTATGGCTTTAGGCTTGGTTACCATTACATCATACTAGTTACAGCAGTAATCTAACAAAGATATATCACATAGCCAGAATCCCTTCTCAAGTGTTAACCCAGAAATCATCATACTAGTTACAGCAGTAATCTAACAAAGATATATCACATAGCCATAATCCCTTCTCAAGTGTTAACCCAGAAATCATCATACATTCAAAAAGGTTCAAGACAATTACGTCAAATATACTGAAAGTTTACGTAAAAGTGTTCATGCCACCATTTTAGAAATTTTGGATTTTTCATGTAATTTTTCTCTAACAACTTTCTTCATATATATTTTGGAAAACCTTATGTTAATATTAATTGTGTGGCAACTGATTTACAATAATAATTAATTTTTGGACTTCCAGCGTTTCATGGAGGACTGCTAACTTCTATGCGAGTTTTTGTATTCGTTTATTAATGAAACGGCCGTTTTACCCTAGAAATAAACCAACGCCTTACAAATACATGGTAGAGCGAACAAACCTTACAACATGTGAAACCCTTCTGAAAAAATCTGAGTCATGTGTGTGTTTGATTGTCATGGTTAATCCAGGCTTGACAGTTATATGTTGTGGTGTCCTTCGTTAATGGAACTGGGTGTATGAGAGTCATTGAGGTTTTTATAACATCAACAACGACTTCAGATGATGATCTAATTTTATTGTGAATTCCAAGAGCAACAAGCTTCCTTACGGAGGCGATGTGATGTCATAAAGCACAAAATGGTGGGGGACAACAGCATGCGTTGTCATGACATCAGATATAATGTACATCACTATATCTCCTTTCCATTACTTTTTCCAATTACTTCCCGAAAGACCCTGTTATATCAGAAAGTATCAGGCATCTAATCCACCTCCATGCAAAAAACATATACGCAAGTACGAAGAAACACATTCTCCGTGGTGTCTGAAATAGATTACACAACAGAACGGGGAATCTCCATTTCAAATAGAGGATGAAGTCTGGTCTATCTATCCCGAGGAGACGTATCCAATATGTGGTCCCTAACGCCGCCCGGATATCTACGTAACACCACTAGGATATAACCAATATGAGCAGTGCCATGGTATTACTTAGGAATGAATACGGCAATGAGCATGGTAATGCTATCTTATAAGGAAACGTACATAAACATATTTGCAGAAAAAAAAGAAAAAAAATTCTGTAACAGCCAAGTTCTGTTTTTCCATGTAGAAAAGGATATTGAATGAATACACAGATTTTACATAATCTGAAACTTCTCTAAATAGTCTACTAACCACCAATTTGCCTCTAATTATATCATAACTTAAAACGAAAAATCAAAAACTTTAATTTCAAAATATGACCAACCAAATGGATGAAAACAAGTAAAGTGTAAGGATGGTCCGAACTCTTTCAGTAAACAAGCTAGAACTTCTACCTTATTTAGCTATAAGCTATTGGTACAAAAAAAATCTTTGAAACCCAAAAGAATTGTAATTAAAATGAAAACAACAAATGACTTTTTATCTAATTATTGAATAAAGATTCCATCCCTTACCTTAGAAGCCATCAATTGGTCAAGCCCCAGGTGGCACACTGCTGGTTACGCCTCAGGCATGCTGCACATTGAGTCCAAAATAGCCAACTGACCAATGACATGTGTTTACCTAGTTCCAATGTGCGACCTGTCACATGTACATGGCTGCCACACTGTCGCTAGTGCTAGACCACATGGTAACTACCACCTATAAGTCTGTAGCGACACTGGACTGGCGTAGGAGCCCCGCTGCCCCTCGTCACAACAAGGCTACTACAGGCCACAGCTTACAGAATATATTATTACATTTAATATCACTTGTAAGGGTTTTCTCTGTCCTCGATAACCAATCGCTCTTTGCTACATTGTTTTTTATGCCCACAGTATAGCTATAGATCGCAGCACCATAAGATGTCAAGATCACCACAGAGACGACCTTACACGATCGGCATTCGGCAGTTTGTGTTGTTGAAACAAGGTAAATAAAGCAAGACTACTGTGATTTTGTTTCTTTTTTTCCCATTAAATGATATAAATCATTCATCTAGAATTGATCCTAATACAATCAATACTTAGTTTTCTGAGCCATGTGTGTTGTACAGAGTCAATTCTCCGTTATCAATGATCGCCGGACCGTGACAGCCTCGCTGTTTCTCACCTGAGGCAGAATGCATTTGCGAGCCCTACAGGTGAATAATTGGAAATTGGAATCAAAGAAAATGAAAGGCATCATTAAGGTGTGATTGTTTGAGGGCAGAACTATATTGGCCGAGTCAATATGTACGGAAAGGACGGTCTCTGGCGAGCAAATATTGAGAAACTGTTTGACAGTTGTAATAGTGACCCAGGAAATGGATGACTATTAAATCCCAACAATACACACAAACCGAAACATCATTGACAACTTGCTCTGTTTAATAATCAGTTTTCCATTAAGTAGAGGCCAGACATTAACAAACAGAAGGTCAGACTGTCGTTCTGGAGTTGTATCAAGTCACATTCATGATTGTTGTACAGCCATAATTAACTGGGCCGAACCGTGAGTGTGCGGACCTAACCATCGGTGTCCGATGTCCCGAGAACAATGTACACATATAGCATTATGACTGTTAATGGTAAGTTCAAATATGTTACCACAGGTGACTCAAGATTCAATCAATGCCCTCGTACCAATTTAGTATCATCAATTAGTGGCCCTACGACATTTGTACTACTGTAGTCTCAGTGACTAATGTACTGTTATTTATGTCCTACTACAATGATACTGCTGATCGGTCGACACAGGTAACAACTCATCGCATCGACCGAAATGACGCACAACAATTTTGAAACAAACGAACATTGCAATTATACCAGAAAGTCTGTTAAATTCAGAAATAACTTCTAAAGCCATATTATGACACTTCCGCAAAGTTTCATGAAAATAATCTACACAATGACACACACCTGATTTTAAGCTCCATAGTACAACTCTGTACACACTAAACAGCTACAAGTCTTTATTTGTTAATATCTGTACAGCTACAGGTACCGCTTGTCACAATAGAAAAACAATCTTTGTTACTTTGTGACTGAACCTACAGCTTTTTGATTCCCAATGTGATCTGGTTTTATAAATTTTATAAATTTCATTTACAGAAATGCACTTAACATTTCAGATAAAATCTGAATCTATCATCAATTCTTTATTACTAATCAAAACTTTAAACTTTAAACGTTTTTTTGTTTAGTACACCATCACACACAATTGAGTTTCAATGAGTAAGGATGCTATATAAGTCTATGACATGGAGAGTCATAAAATAACATTTAAACCTAGGACTCAAAGGTTGAGCGATATTGAGTAAGGATATTAAGTCTCCGACTCACAGGTCGTAGAAGATTTACGACCTTACATATGACTGGGAGCTACACTGAGCATGGATGGCTAGCCTCTGACTGCAGGGTGATAGAACATTAACACTAATGCATTTTTGTACTTATCCATCCATTAATTATTGCCAATATTGTTCATATCAGAAATCATTTTATTGAATTTTAACATGTCCAAAGGTCACATGAAATGACCTTGAAAGATCCCCCATAAGTTGATGGTTTAGTTTAGCCGGTCCCGACCCGATTGCTAATATATACATAGGTCTAATAGTGTGTCAGGATGTTACATCTAATGTAGGTCTTATGTTGATCTGACTTTGATAAACACAATAAATTCACCAGGTACATTTGTCATCAGGTAAGTAACACAGGTAAGTAGTATCTACATGACGTGGCATTTCACATTCAGCAAAATTATTTAAATCTTACCAAATGATTTTTTTCAGAGTTTTAGGTAAAACTGATTTAAAATCAGTGATGTTTCCAGGGAGAACTTCAGACTATCTGGAGGAAATGGAACCAGGGATAAAGAAGGACAAATGGAAAGTAGGGAAATGAGGACGGATGAGAAATGGGGCAACTAGTCAATAATGTCTCTATTTTAAATGATTGGTCTTGTACACAATCATTCCTAATACCTAGATCCTTTGTCCTTTTTCAATCCCCAAATCATATTTACACGAGAGGGGAGACTGTAATTCTATTTTCCTGACCATGATGGATGGGCGCATGGACCAGATCAAAATAAACAGTGCTGTGGTGTTCCTCGTCACTGTACGTACAATTGGGGGTACAATAGCGCCCAATATCGATAACCCACTCACAGGTCAAGGCTTACAACCCAATAGACAACATTTCCTCCCTAAATCCACACATTCCTCATTGTGGCACTTCATCTCTATAGAACGGCTATGGATAGAAGCCAATGGCTCTGATTGGATCTCATCAGCAGATCAAAGCCAGGACAACAGTCCATTCACAAAGAAATCATTTTGCTACGGTTACATGATGGTTTATGATGGATAGCAGCAGTATGTTCACGGTTCCTAATCTATCTATCTCAATAACTGGTGTTATTGTAAGGCTCTGGTCAGCCATCTCCTCCTCACCGTAAACCAGGCCTTGTTTGTTTGATCACCAACAAAAAACATCCAATACCCATCCCCTGGGTAAAACAGATCAATTATTATGTATTGCCAATCGGTAATTATCTATGGCCGAGGTAGAGAGTTTCAATGGGTCCAGATGAACCATAGAATTTAGTCTGGTGTGAATTCGCTCAAGCATGAAAATGTTTCACACGCCATGGAAGTGGTAGAATTACCATAACAGAAGGACGAATTACCATAACAGAAGGACGAATTCACTCATTCATAACCACACAAATGGCATTCTGGTTCTTGCATTAAAAATCACTCCCGTTGGCTACAAAAACAATTACATTGTAAAGAGTTACGCAGCATACACCATTTCATATTTAACAATTACACACCCTCCTCCCCTTGATTCATTAGTGGACTAGCCATGATCATTGGACAGGCCAGTCTATGTCTGATTTTAGGGGCTGTCCAGGAACAAGCTTAGACTATTTGGATTTTAATTTCAACCTTCACTGGGGACAATACATGAAATCAAGAGGATCCAGTGAAACTTCTAAAACATTACTAATGCAGAGGTGTTATCATACACGTGGCGTTAAGTAACCGTCAAAACATTTGTACTTCTGTCTCTTTTCTAATAGGTTTCAAAATGTATGCAGCTTTCTGTTTATATCCTTTTCCAATTGATCAAGAGATTTTCAAGACACCCATGTTAAGAGACGAAAAGCTTTCTCCGACAACAGATGTTTATAAATTAAGATAGAGTACTGATAAGTGCTGAAATAGCTAACAATAGCACTATTTCGTCATATTTGCAGACCAATTTAAAAACGTACCATGCAGGCTAGCTGTATTGTCTGATTAACTCAGTGTTAATGTCAAACAGGACCAGACGTTAGTTCAGCTATCTGGACACACAAAAAATGAATTGTGGAAATATCACAAAGATAAATGCATGTATATTAAAATGAGTTGATAAAGTCACCTCTATGTTGTGAGGCAGCCCACTCCTTATCAACAATTACTCAACTTGCTTGGGACGGATGTGCCGTTGATAAGGAAGACTTCCACAACAATTGTTCCTGAGAAAAAACACAAGGCAGTGGCAGCCACACTGCAAAACTGGACAGTACACCATTGATCTTCTGTATACGAGATTTATTGAGCATTTATAATAGATAATAAGACAGGGAATAAATTGCTGTTAATCCCTAGTTTAGTACTGCCAGCATCAATGAGGAGGAGGTGGGGGAAGGGGAGGGCACAGGGAGTCATACATGAAGGAGAAAAACACACAGAAAATTGATTCTTTTTCAAATCTAGAACTTGTAGAAGATTATGATTGTGGGGTAGGCGAGATGGAAGTGGTTAATTTATTGAATCTGTCGTACCATTGCGTTGAACATATTACAGCTTCAGAACAATATATATAACACAAAGATACAAAGGATGCGGATCCGGATGGCGCAGCAAGACTTCCTGTCTTATATTGACGCCTAATGAAGGAAACAGTAAAGTGGTGATGTTGCTATTTCTAGCACACGTCCACCCCCACTGACATTTCATGTAAGACCATCACCACGGCGACAATACTGACAACAACAGATGAAGGTGGCAATAAAATGCCACACATTATACAAGAATTGCTGTTTTCAGAACTACCAAGAGTCCATTTTTTATAATATCACTCTTTAGGCTGAGTATGTTTTGCCTGTAAACTTAATTCTTTTTTATCCTGTCTCACTGAACTGTTGAAAGTCCTTGGAATTGTTGTTTCGCATAAAAAGACTTTGGTATTGTAAAGTGAAAATTATTATTCATTTGTTGAAATTTTTACTCTATGAAATATACATAAGATATGTCAAACACTTGAAAGAGAGATAAAAATGCAAATACAGACTTAATACATTAAAATTTACGAAGTAAGATAATTATATTAGCAGTGACGTGTTGATATGTTTCATTTATAATCCACTGTAAACCAGCTATTTTAGCAGTGGATTGTGTACTTATACAATTATACTTCACCTGTGTAAAAGCATGTCTGATTGGCTGATATTGATCACATGACGGGACAATAAAACGTCATGTCGCCCCGACAGGCTCGAGATTTCGTGATCATATTTCCCTAATAAGGAGCGTCTCTAATAAAATATGAAAAGCCACCATAACAAGGTTATGAGTGACTGAAGCAGATGACAAAAATGCCGCGCCAACCTAATCATCTTTTAAATTGGATTATTGTTTATTTTTGGCATAATAATATATTTACTGCCCTTGCGGTAGAGAAACACAATTCTTTGTAAACCAGTAAGTTTGGCAGTGTCGTGTGTAATTGTTCTATTAAACAATCAAATCTCCATTAAAATTCCATGGAACATTTATTAACTTATTACTGAGTACAATTTCATTACAATATGCATCATATATCACAGAACACTTTAAACGGCTATTAGTGCAGACAACTGCCGTGAGAACTTTTTCTTACATGAACACATACACTAATAGACTTTTAATACAAAAATTAAAATAGGATAAGATTAACAATCAAAATATGACAGTCGTTACTCCTGCACTGCTATTTTTTAAATTCCAGATTGATCGAGTTTAGATGTGCAGTTTGACTGTAGTCTATATGGTGGGAAAATCTACCTCCAGATATCAATCTCACCAATACACAGCACAGCCCGAGCAGGCACCTCGTAATAGGTGAGTAATTTCTGCCTCTGAAGAATGGAAAGTGGCTTGGGAATAAAGGTGTGTGACTTTCCCACCGGAGCCGTAACACGTTACGAGAGTTGTAACGCATTACGTTAAACAAAACTAGACTATCATTAAAAAGCCTAGATCTGTGACAGAGGAGATTAAAAATGTCAAACATTTATGTAACAGAGACTGACAATCATCGGTGGATGACTGTTGACTAAATCATCTGTTAGCTGGAAGAACAAAGTACACACTTACTTTTTACCTGGACTGTCTAATCAGACCTGTACATGGCCCTAATGGGGAAAATAAAATTAAAACTCAAATATTTCTATTGATAAAAAGCTGAATTAAAAATGTAGGAATGAACTAAACAGTTTAATCCAGGATGATAAAGAATGGAATCTGAAGCGATTTTATGAATGGTTCAAATTACACCTAAACGGAACATCTTACAAATGTTTTAAGTCATACCTAAACATAAATCGTATTTCATTTAATTTCTACATCTGCATGACAGTGCAAATAAAGAGCGGGTAACGTATGGAGAATGGGTGTACTCCTGGTTGTGTACCTCGGCAGGGACTCCCAGCTCAAGTGTCTGCTCAGCTGGACAACCATTGTACAGACGGTCTACGTGGGAACATTGTCATCGGGTACCATTGTCACAGCAGAATGTTCAGATCTACCCTGGACAGCCGACAGAAAACATACCCACATGGTTCTTCTTGTGAAAAAAACATCTCTAGTACTATGTAAACAGAGTTTTATTAAAAAAGCAAAGTGTGACACAGTTTTGTCTATTTACACCCCACTTTTACACATACTGAGGGTTAAATCAAACAGAAGGATGGGGGGAAACTTCTTTTAACTGTTTTGGTAATTTCAATCTATTTGGGATTTCAGTTGATCTGCTATGTTGTTATGTTAATCGTGTCTGATTTTAAGTAAAATGCTATGAATAGCAACAAAGCCTTTGATCTAATCTGTAACAATAAAATCAGGTTTTTTCTTCTTTAGAATGATGCTAATTTTGTTTTCAATAAATTAAAACATCTACTCCTCCTCAGCCACAAGACCGCCATTGACGATTCTCAATTCATGGTTTGTGGTATCCAACAATCTACTGGGAAATCCAGATAAAAGACCCTGCCGTACTCATAAATCCATCTTTTTTTCAAATTAGCAACCGTTTCTTAAGCTTAATAGAACATTTTAAAATTGATTCTAGGACATTAAGGTCATAAATCTGCTTTCTTTTTCCAATTAAATCCCCAGTTTAAGTTTGAGCTGTTTTGCCTCTTTGGCTAATGTGATTCTTATCCTTCTCATCTAACAAAACCAATGTAGATCTATAAAACTCTGACCCAAGGTAGACGCAGCACTACCACCAACAATAGGGCCAGGTAAAAGCAACCCTATTTTGAACAATGTACAATTCTTCTGAAACTGATAAAGCCTACTTATGTATCGACCCTGCATCAGACTTATACCGCTGACATTAGACTGGGCAGACTAGTACAACGACTGACCACAGTGTCCTGTGGTGTGTGTGGTCCAGCAACTGACCACAGTAAATCATTGCTTAACCACTAAATTGACCCTTTAACGGCCTAAATGTTGTGGTCAACCACACATAAATTAATGTCCTGGATAGGAGTTTTTGTTGAATATACAGAGTTTTGTGTGTGGAAACCATGGGAAAGACATACAGAACTACGGCAACTCTGTCAACACAGTGAAACCTGACACGACCCAGACAGACCTCCGACACTTTGATGATTTCACAGGTCCTGCTATGTACACGGACCAAATCTGGCAAAGACAAAACGTAGTCAACAGGTTCATACCCCAATGAATTCATCAACAACGACATCAAGGAGATAATTGGTAGAGGGATGGAGGATATATCAACAGCTTTCTCTCCAATCTTAAACGGCATCTCCTGCAAGGTTTTTTTCATCTCAAGTCATCTATTTGCTTTTCAATCATTATCCCAATCTCCAACAACAGGACTGTTATGGTGACCCAAAATGAAGGGTCAAGGTGCCAGGGTCAACTTGGTAAAAATTAAGTTTCAGGTTCAAGTGTTAGGGCAACTTTGGTTAAAATACCGGGGCAAAGATCAAGGTTCATATGGTAACACATTCTGTTCGAATTGAAATAATTTTATTCAAACTTCTGTTAAAAAAATAGAAGTAACCTCTTTATAATTGATACCCTTTAACCTTTAGATCAGCTGGATGAATATACAAACAATTTCTGTCTAGAAGCAACAGCTACATATTGATCTGAAAGTCATAAAAATACCATTGTCAAGACAAGGACTTTAGCATTGACTTCCTATTAACAGACTTGTATAGTCTAACCTAACAACTAGTGTTGTAACCTTAAGTCTGCCCTCCAGTATCATTGGTCGGCAATATACACAAAATATAGCTCTAATAATGATATCTTTTATGTGACACAAGATTCACGTCAAATACATCAACATGAAACACAGATAAAAACAATATTCCTGGCTATACCCACAATACTCCTGGCCACACCGACAATATACTCCTGGCTAATGGCTCTTCGATCAGATTTCCTTACTGTATATACTTTATTTTTTATATGGTACAGCTTTATTATATTAGCAATATTCAATAACTGTCGTTACGAATACAAGTAGATATCAACTACACTAACAGTACTGATTATCCTCTATTGCTGTGGTCCGCAATTACCGTGGTTACGAGGAGCAACGCACAATCTCATGTGTCATCTAACGGAACAAACTAGAATGTTCTTTGGAGGTTATGAAATAAACACAGATAAAGTCAACATTTTACACAAGTTACACTCCATTGCAATAAAGCTTCAGTAAATTTCATTTTGTTGAGTTGTTGCTTTTGAGATTACGGCAATACATTGCCGATGACATCAACATTCTCTAACAGACATCTGCTGTTAAACCTTGTAGAAACCAATACCATTAGCGTAAACATGGAATACCATGGGGCCAACCTGTGGCACTGATTCCCCTGGAACAACGTCTCAGAGGACTGATGTAGGGTTGGCAGAAAGGCCACCGAAGCGTCGCTCAGGGATACATGTTATCCAAAATCAGGGACCATCAAGATCGTTTTGTTATATGTATTTGTAAGGAATCAATACTGAAATTGTGATGGTAGCAAGGAGTCTGGTATCAGAGACAAACAATGGCCCTAGGCAAATAAAAACCATCCAATTCCCATGAAATATGGAGATAAAAGAGCAGTCTTACATTTATTTCATATGTAATACAGCCCTGTTTTACACAGTAAAGTACAACGTCATTCGTTTTGCGTAAGAACTTATTGCTTTTCTTCTTCCAAAGATTCCAGCGAAACAGATGTGTTTGTAACAGTTTACATCATACCAACCTATCCATATCAGACAGAGAGATCCTCCCTGCTATTTTCTTATTCATCATCATGAATGATCTTTAAAATTTTGAAAAACAGTCTGGAAAAATCAGACCAATTCTGATGCTTTTTTTGTAGTCGAGAGGGAGAGTGTCTGGCCGGAGCCAAAAGCTTGGGAAAAAATGACGCTCTGTCACTCCATTCTGACCTTATGTGACGATACATCTCCTCCGCTTATGAGAGTCCTGGCTCACTGCCAGATATTCCTGACATTCCTGTACATGATTTGTATGAATATCAATCCAGAAAAATATATTCATTACACAAGAACTGATGCTTTATAACTAAGAAAATGAATTATTGCAATCTATTGTTTTTTTCCAGAAGGTAAGATATTGAAGCGATGGGCATACATCCCTTAGATTTGTTTAGAACTTTGTTTAAAGTTTAATGGAAAGGCACAGTTTTTGCTGTTTTGTAAATATCACTCATTTTTATTTTTGAGAAGAGCAGCCAGAAACCTTCCAGACCCATTTTTCTGATGAAAAGTCAAGTAGTTTCTAAGGAGGCTATTTATCAATTGAAAACCATTTGGATAGAGAATCCATCTTTTGTATCAATTTATCACAGTGAAGGGTGTTAATGTTTGGGAAGTGTGTTTCGCCTCCTCTTCAGGTCAATGTTTACCCGAGGTTTCACACCAGATTTGGCCCCACTAACCATGTCAGAGTAACCCCCCAGTGTAGGCCTATAACCCCTCATTAAAACCTCATCCCCCACCATCTGTTTACAGGTGATAGATGTATTTACCATAAACACCAAGTCACATTTGCACACCCTATCAAAATGAAAAATATTTCTCTGGGATTTAATTGGCAGTAAGAAATGAAGGCGATACTGATCTCCTTCTGATTTCTATGGTAGTTATAAGATTGATGGTAGGTAGTATCTGGTGATTAATACCCAGTTACAATACCAGAATCTCCTGGTACATGTTTTCTTTTACCTGTCAATAAATAATTAGTCAAAACTCAAGGTGTGAACTGTCATTAGATTCTTAGTTTTCCCACAAATTACAAAAAATATAAAAAATCTATCTATAAAGTTTGACACTGACCTGACTCTTTCCACTACCCCGTACTGGGCCAATGAAATGAGCAAGTGAACAATACCCAAAATATTGCTATTTTTTGTCAAAGAAATTACCAGTTGTTACATTTCTTGTCAAAGTGATGGATCATAGAGTGGATAAAAAAAGGTTTGGTAATTCTATTGTGCAACAAATGTTTGGTACTGGATTGATGAGTTGCTTTACTAGCCATGAGTAAGGTGGTGCCGAAATGTTCAACCGTAGTGTTCATAGGCAATCTTCACAACTGCAGATTTTCTGCCAGTTGTGTATATGAAGTCAATATATGGAAGTGTCCAGACTAAGCCACACAACCTTGGAGATGTAAACATAGGCACATTCAGTCATTATTCTGACCAAATGCTGCAGTTCCTTTGAATCAATTGATTTGTCAGGCAAGTTTTTACAATATTGGCGATTAGCAATCGGGTCGGAGATTCCCTCCTCCGCCCCAAACTGGTTGATTGATTACAGAACAGTGGTAAGAGAGACGGAAGCCCACTTGATGGTGTCAGGCTAGGCACCCGAAAGTACACAAATACACTGATTACTTCTCTTGACTTTGGAGCTCAACTTTGCCAGCTCATAATGTAGAGTATCAGGAAGAATCGGCCAGACAACGGCTCAAGCTCGGGCCTCCTGAACTCTTCACTGATGTCAAGACAAGGTCTCCGGCCCAACATGGACAGATGGCAACCAGAGCATGGCTTTAGGATTAAGGGCATTGCTTTAAAATGGAAAGCTGAGTTGAAATGAAGGACATTACTTTGAGATTAAAGACACTACATGCAAGGAAACGTAAAGAACACTGCTTAGATATTACAGACATCACTTAGAGATAACAGATACTGCTGGTGTTTATAGATTAAAGACACTGCAAGGAGACTAAGGTCACAAGAGTAGAGATTGCAGACACTGCTATAGTGTTTAAAGATTAAGGAAACTGCTTAGAGATTTAGGACGATGCTTAGAGAGTATAAGGCCATTTCTTCAAGATTCAAATAATGCTTAGAGAGTAAGGATGTTGCTTAAAGATTAAGACAATGCTAAAAGAGCATAAGGCCATCTCTTAAAGATTAAGACAATGCTTAGAGTATAAGGATGTTGCTTAAAGATTAAAACAATGCTTAGAGAGTAAGGACATCACTTAAAGATTAAAACAATGCTTAGAGATTAATGACGTTGCTTAAAGATTAAAACAAAGCTTAGAGAGTAAGGACATCACATAAAGATTAAGATAATGCTTAGAGACTAAGGATGTTGCTTAAAGATTAAAACAATGCTTAGAGAGTAAGGATGTTGCTTAAAGATTAAAACAATGCTTAGAGAGTAAGGACATCACTTAAAGATTAAAACAATGCTTAGAGAGTAAGGATGTTGCTTAAAGATTAAGATAATGCTTAGAGAGTAAGGATATCACTTAAAGATTAAAACAATGCTTAGAGAGTAAGGACATCACTTAAAGATTAAGATAATGCTTAGAGATTAAGGATGTTGCTTAAAGATTAAGATAATTACCCTGAGGTAAAGTACTTCACCTTGAAATTGAGTATATTACTTTGAGGTTGAGAGGAGGACATTAATTTGAGGTTGAAGATGAAACTTTGAAACACAGGCTTAGTTTTTTTCAGATAGAGAATATTGCCTTGAGAAAGAGAACTCTGTTCTTTATTAAATATCATTGAATTGAAATAGTGGACTTCAGTATGTCGGTATTGCTTTGAATATGAAGAGTTCTAAACAGAAGAAACTGAACATATATCAGTAATGAATTCCTGCAGGTGGCTGCCAGGTTTAAGGCAGTCAGAACGCATCCCTACTGTTTCCCCAGACACAAACAAACAAATATCGCATCCTTATCTTAAGGCACTAATTAAAAAAATATCTCATATTCATAGCAAATGAAATAGAAATGAATATATGGAAACACCTGCACAGGTATGCCAGTTGCCATGGTGCCTGGTGATCAGGGATCAATGAGAGATGGAAGTCTGTGAGTGATTCATTCCCCTACAACATACCTTACAGCCTCGAGTATCGAGTATCGCATGTTCTCATGCAATTTAACCTTATCACTGACGAGATACAGTCCAGAAAAATTGACTTCTATACCTATTTAGCGAGCACTACTGAAAAGATTGCGATCAGCGGTAGTGACATCCAGTGGAAATCTCCAGTGGTTGATAGACAGGTAATCAAGTTACCGATTAAGGCTGTATAAACCGGGAAAGAAAACAGTGACATATTTACAGATATCCAGACAAACTAAATTCACAAGATTCAACTTACTGTGACTTTCTTTGTCAATCAAGGAAATAAAATAAAAAGATTTTTGTTCTCCTAGTATTACAAGGAATGCAGAAAACAAAAATTGCAAAAACTAATTGAACACTATATCACTGTTTGCCAATATCCAAATAGACGAAGCATTAAAATTACAGGAAAATTCAACTGTGACATTTGTTTGCCAATATCCCAAGAAATGAAGCTTTACAATTACGGCTAATTCAATTCATTTGTAGCATTATAGGACAGGATTTAGTAAATCAAGAAAAAATGTGATGTCTCCATTTCCTAACCGAAGATGCAATAATTGGGGTAGGGAGAGGAATACCGATAGTTTCTGGTGCAATTTTCATCCTGTAATGACAGTAATTCTCCGACCTCTGTTTCACAATTCCTACAACCCCTGCATCAGTTGTCAGTCAGTGTGGGACCGAGTATGTTATCAGAACTTCGGAGCAGGCTTAACACCTTATTTTCCTGCCTAATTGGACTTCTTAACTTCCACAAAATGAACCAAATTAATGGATATACCCTAGTGAAAACCTCCGGATTGTAAATCGGAAATCTATAGGAACACCAAATGTCACTTCCCCACTATGTAGAGACTTATGACCAATCATACCGATCCTAAGAGTTGTTTAAACTTCAATATGCCGATGGGACCACAATATGCTTTCTACAATAGGCTGTATAGCTTGCCTCTCGGGAACTGTTGAGGCAAATGATGTTAGGACTAATGGAAACCAAGTGGATATATTCCAACCCAGTTTGTGTGAGGTAATTGTGGAGCAGCTCCTTACTACACCTAACTCTGTCACAGGAATCAGCTCTGTCAGACTCGGACAAATACAACCCGAAACGTTACTAATCAAAATCTATTGCATAAAAAAATCATTTCCGAACTCCACACTGGTTGAACACTAACAAGGGGGCCAAGCTATCACTGGCATCACAACCTGCAGGAAACACACCAAACATTCACAATGCAAAATTGATGAGAATCTTGAATTTTACTGTGAGTATATATATATAAGGCTGTCAGGAGAATGGTCATCAAATATGTAGCCAATTACAGAACACTTATAGTGATGGATTACAGTCATTAGGTAACACTACAGGTAGACAAAACTAGGTGTACATGATCAAAGTTGTCCCGGGGGGTCTAACCACAGCAGTCTTGGGGGTCCGTTCACACCAGTCCCTGGGGTCTAATCACAGCAGTCCCAAGGGGTCTAACCACAGCAGTCCTTGGGGTCCATCCACACCAGTCCCGGGGGTCTAACCACAGCAGTCCCGGGGGGTCTAACCACAGCAGTCCCTGGGGTCTAATCACAGCATTCCCGGGGGGTCTAACCACAGCAGTCCTGGGGGTCCATTCACACCAGTCCCTGGGGTCTAATAACAGCATTCCCGGGGGGTCTAACCACAGCAGTCCTGGGGGTCCATCCACACCAGTCCCGGGGGTCTAACCACAGCAATCCCCAGGAGTCTAATCATAGCAGTCCTGAGGGTCCATTCACACCAGTCCCTGGAGTCTAATCACACCAGTCCTTGGGGTTCATTCTTGCCAGCCAGGGGGTCTAACCACAGCAGTCCTGGGGGTCTAACCACAGCAATCACGGGGTTCTAACCACAGCAGTCCTGTGGGTCCATTTATGCCAATCCTTGGGGTCCATTCACACCAGTCGCCGGTTCTATTTACACCAGTCCCCGGGTCCATTCACACCAGTCCCCGGGTCTATTTACACCAGTACTGGGGGTTAAGATTTATTTACAGTGGTCCAGAGGTTTAATTCACTGCTGTACCAGAGGGCACTTGGGGGTCTAATTCACTGCTGTACCAGAGGTCACTTGGGGGTCTTATTCACTGCTGTACCAGAGATCATTTGGGGGTTTAATTCACTGCCGTACCAGAGGTCACTTGGGGGTTTAACTCACTGCTGTACCAGAGATCACTAGGGGGTCTTATTCACTGCTGTACCAGAGGTCACGTGGGGGTCTAATTCACTGTTGTACCAGAGGTCACTGGGGGGTCTTATTCACTGCTGTACCAGAGATCACTGGGGGGTCTAACTTACTGCTGTACCAGAGATCACTTTGGGGTCTAATTCACTGCTGTACCAGAGGTCACTTGGGGGTCTAATTCACTGCTGTACCAGAAGTCACTTGGGGGTCTTATTCACTGCTGTACCAGAGGTGACTTTGGGGTTTAATTCACTGCGTTACCAGAGGTCACTTGGGGATCTAATTCACTGCTGTACCAGAGGTCACTTGGGGGTCTAATTCACTGCTGTACCAGAGGTCACTGCGTTCTAATTTCAACATTCTTGAAATTCCAGAAAATTAGAAACAAAAGTCCAGAGATTTTTCAGAAAGGAATTCATTTTTGGATCAGTTAGCCATAAAACACTCAAAAGTACACTTAAGAATTAGGTGTCACCTAGAGTATTTATTTTAGTACAGATGTTTCACCAAAGAAGCTCCCAGCGAGCATCACCTACTATAATCCACACACCATACCTGGACATCCCATCCAAATTATCACCTATAACTAGGTCTCCTCCTCCTGGACTTTATTTGATGCCCTTTTTATGGCTAGAGTTATGCACCACAAAGTTCCCGTGGAGAGAAAACCGCTTCAAATTTGTGAAGTTTTTCCTGATAATGTGTGTTTTAGTTTCCAACTGATTCATTAAACCTCCACTTCTAGACTATCAGTGAAATAACTTGTACACGTACGAGGTATTGTTGATGACATTGGAGTTGGGTTTTATTGTTTTAATGGTCTGAAGACGCAACTCATCTCCAAATGATCACAGCACCCGTCTGCTGGAGAGGGTGATACCGAGGAGGTTTATGGCTTACAAGCTTTCTTCAATGCCAACTAGAAAATCAATGGTTTGAATAGAGAGTACAAGTTTATGTAATACTGCGCCAATTAATCTCCAAACAACACAGCACTGCTTGATGTACTGCTTGTACAATTAAATCTCAAACCAAGATCACACGGACTTTTATCGCTGTTCACTTGAAGCTCCAAGTCAATCAGAACCAATATTGTTTTTTCCAAAAGTCATTTTTTAAAAACAAGTCTCTTTTACATATATATATTAGCCGCTGCTATAAACAATACATAAAGATTTTTTTCATAAACATTTGATTTTTTTTTCCAAATTCAAAAGAAATGAGAAACCTGTTTTGTATACAAAGTTATTTCCACTGATGTTGATATGAAAAAAAAATATCAAAATGCTGTTTATCTAATTCAGAGATATTAATACCACTTTAAAAAAAAATAGACAGCATATGTGAAATCTCTAAACTTGTGAGTTAAACCAGATGTGACACATCTGAAGAAGTATATTCAACCAAATAATTCGACAGTATCAAATAACAGAGTCTATGTAACAACTCGAAATATATCATAAAAAGTTGGATGTGCATATGGCCCTGTCGAACTAGACATAGCCTACATATGCTGACCTGGACAGTTATCTCCCCTGATAAGGTTTTGTATCACTGTTGGTACACCACTAGTAAGTCTATCTAACATCCGACTCTGGAGCATTTCAATATGCTCAGGAATTTTTTAATTTTAATGCATTGAAAAATATTTTTGGAGAACATCTAGAATAATACGGCAAGGTTGATAGACCAGTTGTGTGTGCCGTCTACCTACAGATGTTACTCATCAAACACTTCACATCAAAGACCGATCCTACTGATCATAGTCAGGCCTTTACAAACATAAACCTCAGCCATTGCTACCTATAGTCATAAAGATAAAACTGGGCCAGGAGCGGCTGATAAACGGAGTTTATTCCCCTTGTTGTTATAAACAGATGACAGAGTATATTCCCCTTGTTGTTATTTAAGGAATGATTTTTATTTTTTCAACATTTATGAGGTCATAACAACAATGGGTTTATGGACATATTGAATGAATCGCGTTAGCGATTCATGTAAAATATGTCCAAAAACCCATTGTTGTTATGACCTCATAAATGTTGAAAAAATAAATATCATTCCTTA